>NC_061511.1:69043096-69056456 GCF_022539505.1 Lolium rigidum
AAAAAGTGATTGCCACTCGCTGCAATTGTTACTCTCGCACTTTACTTACTCGTACTTTATTCAACTCGTTACATCAAAACCCCCTGAATACTTGTCTGTGAGCATTTACAGTGAATCCTTCATCGAAACTGCTTGTCAACACCTTCTGCTCCTCGTTGGGATCGACATTCTTACTTATCGAAGATACTACGATACACCCCCTATACTTGTGGGTCATCAATGGCGTCCCCAGGAACATGGTTATCGCACAACAAGCAACTTATAAGAAATAAAATGCATAAGTACATATTCAATACCACAATAGTTTTTAAGCTATTTGTCCCATGAGCTATATATTGCAAAGGTAGAGGATAGAAATTTAAAGGTAGCACTTCAAGCAATTTACTTTGGAATGACGGAGAAATACCATGTAGTAGGTAGGTATGGTGGACTCGAATGGCATAGTGGTTGGCTCAAGGGTTTCGGATGCATGAGAAGTGTTCCCTCTCGATACAAGGTTTAGGCTAGCAAGGTTATTTGAAACAAACACAAGGATGAACTAGTACAGCAAAACTCACATAAAAGACATATTGAAAACATTATAAGACTCTACACCGTCTTCCTTGTTGTTCAAACTCAATACTAGAAATTATCTAGACTTTAGAGAGACCAAATATGCAAACCAAATTTTAGCAAGCTCTATGTATTTCTTCATTAATGGGTGCAAAGTATATGATGCAAGAGCTTAAACAAGAGCACCACAATTGCCAAATATCAAGTTATTCAAGACATCATACCAATTACTACATGTAGCATTTTCCGTTTCCAACCATATAATAATTAACGAGCGAGTTTCAACCTTCGCCATGAAAATTAAAGGCTAAGAACACATGTGTTCATACGAACCAGCGGAGTGTGTCTCTCTCCCACACAAGCATTTATTCAAACAAAAATAAAAACAAAAGCACACAGACGCTCCAAGTAAAGTACATAAGATGTGGCCGAATAAAAATGTAGTTTCAAGAGAAGAAACCTGATAAGTTGTCGATGAAGAAGGGGATGCCTTGGGCATCCCCAAGCTTAGACGCTTGAGTCTTCTTGAAATATGCAGGGGTGAACCACCGGGGCATCCCCAAGCTTAGAGCTTTCACTCTTCTTGATCAAAGTATATCATCCTCCTCTCTTGACCCTTGAAAACTTCCTCCACAGCAAACTCAAAATAAACTCATTAGAGGGTTAGTGCATAATCAAAAACTTACATGTTCAGAGGTGACACAATCATTCTTAACACTTCTGGACATTGCCCAAAGCTACTGAAAGTTAATGGAACAAAGAAATCCATCCCACATAGCAAAAGAGGCAATGCGAAATAAAAGGCAGAATCTGTCAAAACAGAACAGTTTGTAAAGACGAATTTTAAAATGGCACCAGACTTGCTCAAATGAAAATGCCCAAATTGAATGAAAGTTGCGTACATATCTGTGGATCACTCACGTAAATTGGCATAATTTTCTGAGTTACCTACAGAGAATTTTGCCCAGATTCGTGACAGCAAAGAAATCTGTTTCTGCGCAGTAATCCAAATCTAGTATGAACCTTACTATCAACGACTTTACTTGGCACAACAATGCACAAAACTAAGATAAGGAGAGGTTTCTACAGTAGTAAACAACTTCCAAGACACAAAATAAAAACAAAGTACTGTAGCAAAATAACACATGGGTTATCTCCCAAGAAGTTCTTTTCTTTATAGCCATTAAGATGGGCTCAACGAGCTTTAATGATGCACTCGCAAGAAATTGTATTTGAAGCAAAAGAGAGCATCAAGAGGCAAATTAGAAACACATTTAAGTCTAACATGCTTCCTATGCATAGGAATCTTGTAAATAAACAAGTTCAAGAAGCATAATGCAACAAGCATAGAAAGATAAAACAAGTGTAGCTTCAAAAATTTCAGCACATAGAGAGGCATTTTAGTAACATGAAAATTTCTACAACCATATTTTCCTCTCTCATAATAACTTTCAGTAGCATCATGAGCAAACTCAACAATATAACTATCACATAAAGCATTCTTATCATGAGTCTCATGCATAAAATTATTACTCTCCACATAAGCATAATCAATTTTATTAGTAATAGTGGGAGCAAATTCAACAAAGTAGCTATCATTATTATTCTCATCAAGTGTAGGAGGCATAGTATTATCATCATAAATATTACTCTCCATAGTAGGCGGCACCAAAAGACCACTATCATTATAATCATCATATATGGGAGGCAAAGTATCATCAAAGAAAATTTTCTCCTCAATTCTTGGGGGACTAAAAAGATCATGAAAACCAGCTTCCCCAAGCTTACAACTTTCTATATCATTATCAACAATGGTGTTCAAAGCGTTCATACTAATATTACTACCAGCATGCAAATAAGGTTCCATAGGTTTTTTAATTTTCGCATCAAACCATCCATGTCTTAAATCAGGAAATAGAATAAGAAGCTCATTGTTGTCCATTATGCCAAACTAGTGTAAACAAGACACAAAAAGATGCAATTGCAGGATCTAAAGGAAATAGCTTCGAATACTTACAACGGCGAAAATAGCTTAGTAGCCGAGATCCGGAGTGTGAGTACCTTTTACCTTTCCTCCCCGGCAACGGCGGCAGAAAATAGCTTGATGTCTACGCCCCCCTCCTTTTCCTGTAGACAGTGTTGGGCCTCCAAGAGCAGAGGTTTGTGGGACAGCAGCAAGTTTTCCCTTAAGTGGATCACCCAAGGTTTATCGAACCCAGGGAGGAAGAGGTCAAAGATATCCCTCTCATGCAACCCTGCAACCACAAAGCAAGAAGTCTCTTGTGTCCCCAACACACCAAATAGGTGCACTAGTTCGGCGAAGAGATAGTGAAATACAGGTGGTATGAATAAGTAGCAACGGCACCGTAAAAGTGCTTTGCCCAGGACAAGTAAACAAGCAGTGAGTAACGCTGCAGTAGTAACACAAGTAAAACAAGAAACAAGCAGACGATAGCGATATTTAGGAACAAGGCCTAGGGATCAGACTTTCACTAGTGGACACTCTCAACATTGATCACATAACAGAATAGATAAATGCATACTCTACACTCTTGTTGGATGATGAACACCATTGCGTAGGATTACACGAATCCTCAATGCCGTAGTTAACAAGCTCCACAATTCAATGTTCATATTTAAATAACCTTAGAGTGCACGATAGATCAACAACTAAACCAAGTACTAACATAGCATGCACACTGTCACCTTCATGCTAAGAAAGGAGGAATAGATCACATCAATACTATCATAGCAATAGTTAACTTCATAATCTACAAGAGATCATAATCATAGCCTACGCCAAGTACTAACACGGATGCACACACTGTCACCATTACACCGTGCAGGAGGAATAAAACTACTTTAATAACATCACTAGAGTAGCACATAGATAAATTATGATACAAAACACCTTGCAATCATAAAGAGATATAAATAAGCACTTCACTATGCCATTCATAACAGTGAATAAGTATTCTGTGAAATATAGCCTAAGAGACCCACACGGTGCACACACTCGTCACCTTTACACACGTGGGACAAGGAGTCTCCGGAGATCACATAAGTAAAATTCACTTGACTAGCATAACGACATCTAGATTACAAGCATCATCATATGAATCTCAATCATGTAAGGCAGCTCATGAGATTATTGTATTGAAGTACATAGGAGAGAGATGAACCACATAGCTACCGGCATGACCCCGAGCCTCGATGGAGAACTACTCCCTTCTCATGGGAGCAGCAAGCGGTGATGAAGATGGCGGTGGAGATGGCAGCGGTGTCGATGGAGAAGCCTTCCGGGGCACTTCCCCGTCCCGGCGGCGTGCCGGAACGAGAGACTCCTGTCCCCCGCATCTTGGCTTCGCGATGGCGGCGGCTCCGGAAGGTTTTCTCTCGGTTTCGTCGAACGTTTCGTGGTTTTCGCGACGGAGGCTTTAAATAGGCGGAAGGGCAAGGTCGGTGGACTTCGGGGGCCCACACTATAGGGGCGCGGCCCCCCTTGGCCGCGCCGGCCTAGGGTTTGGTGGCCCCGTGCCCCCTCTCCGGCGGTTCTCGTGTGTTCCGGATGCTTCCGGGCAAAATAGGAACCCGGGCGTTGATTTCGTCCGATTCCGAGAATATTTCTTTACTAGGATTTCGAAACCAAAAACAGCAGTAAAACATCAACTGGCACTTCGGCATCTTGTTAATAGGTTAGTTCTAGAAAATGCACGAATATGACATAAAGTGTGCATAAAACATGTAGATATCATCAATAATGTGGCATGGAACATAAGAAATTATCGATACGTCGAAGACGTATCACCTACCACATGGTATTTCTCTGCCATTCCAAAGTACATTACTTGAGTGCTACCTTTAAACTTCTATTCTTTGCCTTTACAATACATAGCTCATGGGAAAATAGCCTTAAAAACTATTGTGGTGAAGAATATTCACTTATGTATCTTATTTCTTAATAAGTTGCTTGTTGAGCGGTAACCATGTTTTTGGGGACGCCATCAACTTTTACCTTTGTTGAATATCATGTGAGTTGCTATGCATGTTCGTCTTGTCTGAAGTAAGGGCGATTTTCATGATCAAATGGTTTGAGTATGCATATTGTTAGAGAAGAACATTGAGCCGCTAACTAAAGCCATGAATCATGGTGGAAGTTTCAGTTTGGATACAAATCCTCAATCTCTTATGAGAATATTAATCGTTGTTGAATGCTTAAGCATTAAAAGAGGAGTCCATTATCTCGTTGTCTATGTTGTCCCGGTATGGATGTCTAAGTTGAGAATAATCAAAAGCGAGAAATCCAATGCGAACTTTCTCCTTAGACCTCTGTACAGGCGGCATAGAGGTACCCCTTTGTGACACTTGGTTGAAACATATGTTATGCAATGATAATCCGTGTTAATCCAAGCTAATTAGGACAAGGTGCGGGCACTATTAGTATTCTATGCATGAGGCTTGCAACTTATAGGATGTCTTATACATAACACATATGATTTATTACTACCGTTGACAAAATTGTTTCTATGTTTTCAAAATGAAAAGCTCTAGCACAAAAATAGTAATCCATGCTTCCTCTCGCGAAGGGCCATTCTTCTACTTTATTGTTGAGTCGGCTTTACCTACTTCTTTCTATCTTAGAAGCAAACATTTGTCTAAACTGTGTGCATTGATTCTTACATGTTTACCTATTGCACTTGTTATATTACTTTGTGTTGACAATTATCCATGAGATATACATGTTGAAGTTGAAAGCAACTGCTGAAACTTATATCTTCCTTTGTGTTGTTTCAAAGCTTTCTACTAAGAACTTATTGCTTATGAGTTAAGCTGTTATGCAAGTCTTATTGATGCTTGTCTTGAAAGTATTATTCATGAAAAGTCTTTGCTATATGATTCGACTTGTTTACTCATTGTCTTCATCATTGCTTCGAATCACTCGCATTCATCTCATGTGCTTTACAATAGTATTGATCAAGATTATGATAGCATGTCACTTCAGAAATTATCCTTGTTATCGTTTACCTACTCGAGGGCGAGTAGGAACTAAGCTTGGGGATGCTTGATACGTCTCAAACGTATCCATAATTTCTTATGTTCCATGCTACTTTTATGATGATACTCACATGTTTTATACACATTATATGTCATTATTATGCATTTTCCGGCACTAACCTATTGACGAGATGCCGAAGAGCCAGTTGATGTTTTCTGCTGTTTTTGGTTTCAGAAATCCTACAAAGGAAATATTCTCGGAATTGGACGAAATCAATGCCCAGGGTCTTATTTTTCCACGAAGCTTCCAGAAGACCGAAAGGGAAACGACGTGGGGCGACGAGGCACCGACACAACAGGGCGGTGTGGCCCAGGCCTTGGCCGCGCGGTCCTGGCGTGTGGGGCCCTCGCGTCGCCCCTAAACCTACCCTTCCGCCTACTTAAAGCCTTCGTCGCGAAACCCCCAGTACCGAGAGCCACGATACGGAAAACCTTCCAGAGACGCAGCCGCCGCCAATCCCATCTCGGGGGATTCAGGAGATCGCCTCCGGCACCTCGTCGGAGAGGGAATCATCTCCCGGAGGTCTCTTCATCGCCATGATCGCCTCCGGATCGATGTGTGAGTAGTTCACCCCTGGACTATGGGTCCATAGCAGTAGCTAGATGGTTGTCTTCTCCTCATTGTGCTATCATATTAGATCTTGTGAGCTGCCTATCATGATCAAGATCATCTATTTGTAATGCTACATGTTGTGTTTGTTGGGATCCGATGAATATGGAATACTACTAGAAGGCATTGGCGCGGCGGCACGCCGCGCCCGTAGCTCTATATCTGTAGAGAAGGTGGTTAAGCTAAATAATTGACCGTGGAGTTTGAATGAGAACCATTCAGCCGGCACAATATTTATTAGGAAAGGATCATTGTTAATGGTATGAATAAATAGTGATGGAAGATGGGCTATCATCAGTGATATCAATAGCTTATGCTGCCGAGTATAAACAGTCAATCATATAGAGGGAGATTTCTATGCGGTGAAATCTTCACAATCCATTACATTAGATTTTACATATGCTTACAGACGACTGCTAGCCATCTAGACATGTGTGACGGCGTTTAACTCGCAGCTGTAGCAGCAGAATACATGCGACAACATTGGTCACTTTGCTGGCACACAAAAGGGAATCATAGTCCGGTACCTACGGGGTAGTGGCCAGGCAAGGCGAGGTGTCGATGCTAGTAGGGCACTTTTTTTAGTGGACGTACATTTCGTAGATAGATTGTACAGTGGGAGCAAGTGTTGTATGCAGGTAAACCTGAAGATTTAGAGCGACGGCACGGCTACTGGCTAAAATCAGTCATACTCTGTTTTAGACTGTGGAAAAACGCAATTAGGGCGTGTAGGCCGCGTAGTAATCTGTGCACGCGCAGCACGAACAATGGGATAGCTAGGCGGGCCGCATCGACGGTAGCTCAGCCAGGCAACGATATAGAAGCTGATTATCGCTGATGGACCGGCGCAGCGAATGTGGCACACGTGTGCAGGTTAGTCTGATGGCACCCTTCACTGTGTATGACACGGAGATGGGACAACACAGAAAAGAAAAGCATAGTGATCAATTTGGGAAAGCAAAATGGCGAAAACACTATGAATGGGAGGGGGGACGGAGACAGCCGCCATGAGACGGTGAGAGTGGCCGGTCAGCAGCTCCGTGGGCGGCAGGCCCTGCGGTCGCTTCTTGTTCAAGGCCGTGGCTGCCGGGGGGCGGGGGTGTGATGGCAGATCCGGACTGTACGCAGCAGCGGGGCGCTCCGCCGTAGAGGTGCCGACGCCAGCAGCGTGGGCTCTTTGTCAAGCTGGGGCGGATGGCCCTGGAGCGGCGGTTTGCGTCCTTGCCCGCTGCAAAGCGGCCAGCTCGCTAGCTAAAGCATCAGCGAGCATGGACTGAGACAACAACGGGAGGTATGGTATCTTTTCCCCTGTTGTCTTTTCAGTACTGCTATTTTTGTTGTAGCTATTGAGTACGGTAGAATCAAAGTCACCACCTCCAAGAACCTGAAAAGGGTAGAGGGTGAGAGTAGCTTCAGTATCTTGAAATCAGCCATTAGTTTGCTTAGCCTGGTGAATTTTACTCGATAGCACCACAGCTGGTAACTAAGAACCGAGGAAGAACAAATGGTAGTTTGCTCACTTGGGTGAAATTAGTCGACAACACCTGTGAGTTCACAACCGTGAGTCACAGATTTACTGAACTGGACCCTACCGGCACCATACGTTTCTGCATGATGTCAACAAAAATGATACTCAGCATAAAAAGAGCGAACATAATAACAGTCAATACGAAACAAACTGTCGGAAAAAGTCGTTCAGAGGTCATAGAATACAAATGTACAGAAAAAAAAGTAACTGTGTACATTTTGCACTCCCTAAAAGCAAACATGAAACTAAGCAATGGTTGTATCCATTAAACGACTTCAG
Organism: Lolium rigidum; assembly: GCF_022539505.1. Taxonomy (NCBI): domain Eukaryota; kingdom Viridiplantae; phylum Streptophyta; class Magnoliopsida; order Poales; family Poaceae; genus Lolium; species Lolium rigidum. The sequence goes on from NC_061511.1 coordinate 69,051,121, forward strand.
CTCTTGAGCTTCTGCACATAGCTTTTGAACCGAGTAACAATAAATAGGAACAACCTTTTCTTTAGATGTATCATTGAGTACGACCTTGAACCGGCAATTCACCTTGTATGGTTAATTCTGAACATGTGCATTTTAATAGAAATAACAGAGGGCAAGTAGAATCTAAGAGGTAACCATAGCAGCACCTAAACAGGAGGAGATCCATCTATGGTAGCACCAACAACTTCATCATAAAACAAAAACTAAGCACAAAAACCGCTTAGTTTCAACAGAGCACCATACAAACAGAACAGTACAACTAAGATAAATTATACATAGCTATTTAGTAGGAATCAGCAGAACATAACTACTTGTTTGTGAAGGTCGCATGCACATCAACTGTATTATATATATGTAATTCTCTAACAAAGATTCAAATTAGAGTGTGCATTCAACTCTCCACTTGGTCAATCTATCTTCTATCTTCTCTTCTCCTTTTAGTTCAGTTATTGGTGTCACCACAACGCCACTTCAGGTCATACATATGCAGGAAAACTGCATACACATTCTCTGAGAAATTCAGGAATTCACACGTTACATGTTCAAAAGCAAAAATAGGACATGTAATTTGCAAAACAAATCACCAGGTGAATAAGATTTCCCTTCCAATAATTCTCAATTTTCTAATGTAAAACAATCAGACAAACAATCTAATTTCTATTGTTCATAATCACATATGTGCCATGACACATGTATGCCGACTCTACTTATGAGCAAGCTACATGATGGCCTCACTTCTGAGAAAAGGTTGATGTATTTTAAGTCTGAAAATATGAGATGCAAAGGATGCATGAAACCCAGTAGATTCAAGTGAAGCCTCTCTGTTTGCAGAATCAGTAATACTCTAGTGGTAGCTTCCTAACAGATATATTTCATTTAAAATATATGTTGCCACACAAAATAGAAATCAAACTTGATAGTTGTCTTCTAACCTATTTAGTCTACTTTATAACGCATTTTTGAATAAGCAAGGATCTGACCCTAGACAAAGGGGAATGTCCAAATAAATAGTGGCACTGGAGAGTAATTTTGGCTGCATCATATTCTATTTTCTCCATACTACCTTTTTTTAAAATGAAAGTTAAATGAAATGTTGTATTGTCATTGTTCATGTGAAAATAGTCTAAAAAAAATATAAGAACTATGAGAACATTCTATTGCATCAGAAACAAAAGATTCATTATTAGTCAATCATATAATGAAACCATCAGCTTGTCCCTGACCAATGAAAAGAAGAAATTTGCTTTTGCTTATAGAACAATAATTTCAGTTGGAATAGAAGAGCAAGAATTTTAAATTCTGCAGCTCCAACTTCTTCATTTTGTTCTCTTGCTTCTGCCTTCTCTCATCTTGTTGGTGCCTCCTCTCTTTTTGCTTATTTAATCTACACACAAATAGGAGAGAAAAAAACAAAGAATAGCAAATAAATAGCACCGCGATAACATGGAGAAAGAGGAACTCACTTCTGGTGGCTCATCAGTCGAATCTCACATCTAAGGAAAGGCGCAGCAGAGGATAGTCCTTGTGGCAAATGGCGGGCATTTGAAGATATGCAGAGCTCAAGCTATACTGTTCCAAGACAAAGGACATATCTCTTAGTTTCCTGCAGGTTCACAACCAAAAATAATTCAGCAATCGTAGAAAAGACAAATCTACTTGCAAGAGACCAAGAAAAAAAAAAGGAAGATGTCCAGTAGAAGCCTGACTTCTATTCTAGACAAACGAAGTAGATCAAAGTGGGGAGCAAGCACAAGAACTCTGCCAAGAATCAGAACAACAATGCAAGGGGAAATGTAAATCTGAAGCACCTATCAACAAATATGCAGGCTGCAAACGCATGCACCTGAATGCATATGTGTCCAGGCACACACGTGCAGGTGCATCATCAGTTAGTTTGCTACTGTTCTTTGTATTTGCACAAACGCAGACCACACCTATTATTTCATACTTTTCAGTCGTATCGTTCATCATCTAGTGGATAGTGAGAACGACAGGCCCTAAGATACACATATACAAAGCAATTACCTGGATTAAATCGTGCTTATTTATAGTGTACTTTGTTTCAGGCTCAGTATGCCCGACCTGCCTGTCCTCCTGCAGAAAGGAATAAGTAGGGGAATGTTCTGAGACATTGTTGTCCGTTCTAGGGCTTAACGAACATGCATCCATGTGAGTATTGGCGACATGGAAGATTGGGAGGTGCTATGAGAGATGAAGGACGGGATCTGCGGAGAGAGAAAAGATGAAGACGATTTGATGCAACCTGGGACGTCGAAGGAGGATCTGACCCATGCCACGGCCGCCGCCAGCGTCCGCCGCTCGATGCCTTTCTCGCGTCGCTCGAGCCCATGCCGGCGCCATCGCACCGTCCCCTCTCCGATCTCAAGATTGGAGGCTCGCGACCTAGGGGCGGTGGAAATCGAGATGACGTAAGGGAGACAAACTGGCGCGAGAGTTTCCAGAGAAGTCGTCTAGTCAAAGCGGTGGGGAGTGGGGGTAAGATCTTTTCCTTCTCTTTCACGGGCAGTTCGTGGTAACCGGCAACCGGAAACCACCGGATGGAATAAACAGGCAAAGAAAATCACAGCTATGCAGTTACAGGGATAGATAAGAAAACAACCGTGGAGAGTCCTACGTGTCATTCAACAATTAAAGGAAGGTGAACAAAATTAGGCCATCTACAGTGGCCAAATCAATATGAGATGCCTAAATTGATTAGCTTTTATATAGGGTATAATGTCAAGTTGATATCAATCTATCATATATGTTGTTTATGTTTTTGCATGCTCTCCGTTGCTAGTAGAGGCTCTGGCCAAGTTGATACTTGTAACTTCAAGAGGGAGTATTTATGCTCGATAGTGGGTTCATGCCTCCATTGAATCGCGGGACGAGTGACAGAAAGTTCTAAGGTTGTGGATGTGCTATTGCCACTAGGGATAAAACATCGATGCTTTGTCTAAAGATATTTGTGTTGATTACATTACGCACCATACTTAATGCAATTGTCTGTTGTTTACAACTTAATACCGGAAGGGGTTCGGATGATAACCTGAAAGTGGACTTTTTAGACATAGATGCATGCTGGATAGCGGTCTATGTACTTTGTCGTAATGCCCTGGTTAAATCTCATAGTACTCATCATGATATATGTATGTGCATTGTTATGCCTTCTTTATTTGTCAATTGCTCAACTGTAATTTGTTCACCCAACATGCTATTTATCTTATGGGAGAGACACCGCTAGTGAACTGTGGACCCCGGTCCATTCTTTACATCTGAAATACAATCTACTGCAATTGTTCTTTACTGTTCTTCGCAAACAAACATCATCTTCCACACTATACGGTTAATCCTTTGTTTACAACAAGCCGGTGAGATTGACAACCTCACTGTTACGTTGGGGCAAAGTACTTTGATTGTGTTGTGCAGGTTCCACGTTGGCGCCGGAATCCCTGGTGTTGCGCCGCACTACACTTCGTCACCAACGACTTTCACGTGATCCTTGACTCCTACTGGTTCGATAAACCTTGGTTTCTTACTGAGGGAAACTTGCTGCTACACGCATCACACCTTCCACTTGGGGTTCCCAACAGGCGTGTGCTTTACGCGTATCAGTTATCAAAGTTTATTTTGTTCATAGTTCACTTTGGTCTAGATATGAAGTACTACAAGAGCATCAAAGTTAGCCTAGAGAACTACAAGTTAGTTAGCATCCTTCATGACTAGTTGCTAGTGCTAAAACTAAAATTGACTACTCTAGATGGGAACTTGTGAAGCAAATGATTTTGAAAACCTTGGAATGATGATTCATTCTGTTGAAAGTTTTGAAGGTGAATGTGATCTTTGAATACCAAGGTGACTCTTTGACAAAAACTGATGGTTGGGTTCGGATGCGATACCATTCCAATTTTTAAGTACCCCCACAATACCTGAATCTGGGTAGGGCTTAACTGGAAATTTATGTGCTTTAGTATGGGTTCCCTCTAAACAAGCGTCATAGGAGTTATGCCGAGGCTGCCTCCGTTGAAAGTGAAATGACGTGAAATGAGGTGAATGTTCGACCCAACCCCTGTGCAGTTCCCGGGATGGCGGTTTGCCATGGCTGGGAGGCCAAGCTCATGGGGAGAGGTGCCTGTACTAGGGTATGTAAATGAAAGGTTATGATTGGTAGTCCGCACACTGAGTGTGATAAATCAGGGCCGATTACCCTCGATGGATTATTGCAATTATTGTGGCACAAGTGTACGACCTCTGCAGAGTGTAAAACTATTCGAATAGCCGCGTCCGCGGTCATGGACAGTTGGAAAGGTCATACTGTTCCATCATCAGACCATTTTCAAAAGTGTGACCTATGACTGGTGACTTGTGACTTGAACTTGAAAGGTGAATTTGAGTTGATCACAACAGAGTTGTGGGAATGACACTAATGTTTCCACTTGAGTTAGTTAGACAAATAAAGAGTCTTTTATTACCAAGTGCTTATGAAATAATGACTTTATGCAAATGAACCTAGAGCTTAGAACCCCCTTACTATAGTTGTTAGTGTTTACATTAGTATTAGTTTGCGAGTACTTTAAAGTACTCATGGCTTTGTCCCTGGCTATTCAAATGGCCAGACCATGAAGAAGAGCAACAATATCAGGATGATGGACAGCAGGACGTCTATGATAACTAGGACTACTCCTGACGTCAAAAGTTGCCTGTGGAACAAATGGACCGCTACTACGTTTATTCCGCGGTGTGTTTTGTAATTGATCATTAGATCAAATGTTATTGTAAGACTGGATCATGTGATCCCTTGATGTAAGACTATTCTGGTTTGTAATGAATGATGTTCTGTATATCAATCTATTATGTCTCGTAAAAACAATATTCCTGGGATTGCGATGTATGGCATAATAGGCACCTGGAATTAAAAAACCGGGTGTTGACAACGTAAAACTAGAAAAACTTAATGGCAAACACATCATGTACACAAATTTACATTGAGATTCTACAAAACATTAAATATGATGATACTATAATATTATCTTATGATACTATGCATTATGGTGGTAGTATCATAAACTAGTATCATGTGCATTATACTAGTGTATGATACTTCCCATTGTGACTAGTCTTAGTTGAGAGGAGACGTACCTCTTTTCTCTCTCCTCAAACTCAGCTATTATCTTACGTGGAAAAAATTGCACAAACCAGCAATTTTTGGTGTCATTGTTGCATAGACCAGTGACTTAAAACTTTCGTTGCACAAACCAGTAAGGGGGACTTCTTTTGGGCTTATGCTTATGCATAAG
>NC_061511.1:69056556-69306217 GCF_022539505.1 Lolium rigidum
GTGACCGTGAGGGCTGCGGCGAGGTCGACCCGCTCGCGGCGATTCCGGCGAACGGTTGGGCTAGGCGAGGGTGCTGTCGGGTTCTCCTCGTCCAGGCGAAGCTAGAGGTGGTGCTGGCTTGGTCGGGGAGCTTCTGGTGCGGTCGCATTGCTTCCACGACGGCCGTGGCGCGTACGGGATGTGGTCGTCGTCTCCGGCGCCGGTGGTCACGGGTTGGGGCTGGGCGCGTGTCTGGCGCGGCTGAGGTGTCACGGCGGTGTGCTTGGCGAAGACAGGGGGTCCAGGGCGTGAGCGGAGAGGCTGCGCGGCGCGTGTCCAGTGCGCGTCCATGGCGCGCATGGTCGCGACGCGAGCGGCATCCAGGGCCGGTTTGGGCGCGCGTTGTCCGGGCGTTGTCGTCGTCCTCGTCGACCAGGGCGGTGCTAGGCGGCGCTAGGGTGTCGTGGTGGTGAGCTTGGACACCAGGGCCAGTGGGGGAGGTGAAGGAGAGAGGAGGTGGTGCGGCATGGCCGGCATGTGGCCGGCATGGCCATGCCCTGCTTGCAATGCCTCTCCTCCTAGGGTTTTTAGGTTGGTGTTAGTGAGAGAGGGAACCAGGGGACCAATTGGGGCAGGTTAGGGTAGATTTGTTTGAGTAGATCACTATTTGCTATAGTGTGTGAATAGTGTTCAATTTTGGAAAATATAAAATTATCCAAATTGGAAAATTTTCAAATGGTGAATGTTTTTGAAAAGTGAGTGTGGGTATTAGTTGTAAGTGACCAGAGGTGAATTGAGGTGGTGGTGGAAAAATTGGAATTCAAAATTTGGCCAAAATGGCTAAGTGGAGATTGTTGAACTTGTTATAATGTTGCAACTTTGGATGAGCATAGCTATGGATCAAGGATGAATTTGGCAGGGTGATCTTCATCAAAGTTGTTCACCTTGATGTTGACTTTGAAATGGTGCAAAGAGTTAGCAAGAATTGGTTTGAGAAAGTTGAATTGCAGGGGCTCAAAGTGGTGATCAGACTATATTTGGCAGAATTGACCATCATCACATGTGAGTGGAAGATGTGTTTGAAATTCATTTGGATTGTGAACCCTTGATTCCAAAAGTTGTAATAAGTGTTTAATAACATTATTCAACTAATGGTGAAGACCAAATAGGTCTAGGGTCAAAATTTATAAAAATGCCATAGGGCATATGTGAGGGTTTTTAGAGTTTTTCAATTATTGGAATTTCTTCCTCTTTGATTTATTTGGTTGGTGATCTTCATATGATCACTCTAGGGTTTTTAGAGCATATCAAAGACAAGTAGTAACAATCATCATAGCATATCACTCAAATGCACAAGTCCTATGCATGGTACTATATGCAAAAGAAAAGTTTTTGTTGGTTTGAAATTTTGCTTTCTGGAATCCTCTAACTTTCTTTTCATTGAAATTTGGGGTGTTACACTTGGGCATCCCCAAGCTTAGATGCTTGAGTCTTCTTAAAATATGCAGGAACCACGGGGGCATCCCCAAGCTTAGACTTTTCACTCTTCTTGATCATATTGTATCATCCTCCTCTCTTGACCCTTAAAAACTTCCTCCACACCAAAGTCGAAACAAACTCATTAGAGGGTTAGTGCATAATTCATATATTCAGAGGTGACATAATCATTCTTAACACTTCTGGACATTGCACAAAGCTACTGAAAGTTAATGGAACAAAGAAATCCATCAAACATAGCAAAACAGGCAATGCGAAATAAAAGGCAGAATCTGTCAAAACAGAACAGTCCGTAAAGACGAATTTTTAAGGGGCACTTAACTTGCTCAGATGAAAATTCTCAAATTGAATGAAAGTTGCGTACATATCTGAGGATCACGCACATAAATTGGCAGATTTTTCTGAGTTACCTACAGAGAACCCTGACCAAATTCGTGACAACGAAGAAATGCTGTTTCTGCGCAGTAATCCAAATCTAGTATTGACTTTACTATCAAAGACTTTACTTGGCACAACAATGCAATAAAATAAAGATAAGGAGAGGTTTCTACAGTAGTAAAAACTTCCAAGACTCAAATCTAAACAAAAGTGTTGTAGTAAAATAATAAGTTGTCTCCCATAAGTGCTTTTCTTTAACGCCTTTCAGCTAGGCGCAGAAAGTGTGAATCAAGTATTATCAAGAGATGAAGCATCGACATCATAATTTGTTCTAATAATAGAATCATAAGGTAACTTCATTCTCTTTCTAGGGAAGTGTTCCATACCTTTCTTGAGAGGAAATTGATATTTAATATTACCTTCCTTCATATCAATAGTAGCACCAACAGTTCGAAGAAAAGGTCTTCCCAATATAATGGGACAAGATGCATTGCATTCAATATCCAAGACAACAAAATCAACGGGGACAAGTTATTGTTAACCATAATACGAACATTATCAATCCTCCCCAAAGGTTTCTTTATAGCATTATCAGCAAGATTAACATCCAAATAACAATTTTTCAATTGTGGCAAGTCAAGCATATCATAGATTTTCTTAGGCATAACAGAAATACTTGCACCCAGATCACATAAAGCATTACAATCAAAATCATTGACCCTCATCTTAATGATGGGCTCCCAACCATCTTCTAACTTCCTAGGAATAGAAGTTTCAAGTTTTAGTTTCTCTTCTCTAGCTTTTATGAGAGCATTTGTGATATGTTTTGTAAAGGCCAAATTTATAGCACTAGCATTGGGACTTTTAGCAAGTTTTTGTAAGAACTTTATAACTTCAGAGATGTGAAAATCATAAAAATCTAAACCATTATGATCTACAGCAATGGGATCATTGTCCCCAATATTTTGAAAAATTTCAGCAGTTTTATCACAAGCAGTTTCCGCAGTTTTAGCAGTTTCAGGAAATTTTGCACGCTTTGCACTAGGAGTAGAAACATTGCCAACACCAATTATTTTACCATTAATAGTAGCAGGTTTAGCAATATGTGTATCATTATCATTACTAGTGGTGGTAATAGTCTAAACTTTAGCTACATTATTCTCTTTAGCAAGTTTTTCGTTTTCTTCTCTTTCCCACCTAGCATGCAATTCAGCCATCAATCTTATATTCTCATTAATTCTAACTTGGATGGCATTTGCTGTAGTAACAATCTTATTATCATTATACTTATTAGGCATAACTTTCAATTTTAAAAGATCAACATCAGAGGCAAGTCTATCAACCTTAGAAGCAAGAATATCAATTTTATCAAGCTTTTCTTCAACAGATTTGTTAAAAGCAGTTTGTGTACTAATAAATTCTTTAAGCATGGCTTCAAGACCAGGGGTACATTCCTATTATTTCTGTAAGAATTCCCATAAGAATTACCATAACCATTACTATTAGTAGAAGGATATGGCCTATAGTTGTTACCAGAATTATTCCTATAAGCATTGTTGTTGAAATTATTACTTTTAATGAAATTCACATCAACATGTTCTTCTTGGGAAACCAATGAAGCTAAAGGAATATTATTAGGATCAACATTAGATCTACCATTCACAAGCATAGACATAATCACATCAATCTTATCACTCAAGGAGGAGGTTTCTTCAACAGAATTTACCTTCTTACCTTGTGGAGCCCTTTCAGTGTGCCATTCGGAGTAATTGATCATCATATTATCAAGAAGCTTTGTTGCCGCCCCCAAAGTAATGGACATAAAGGTACCTCCAGCAGCTGAATCCAATAGGTTCCGCGAAGAAAAATTCAATCCTGCATAGAAGGTTTGGATGATCATCCAAGTAGTTAGTCCATGGGTAGGGCAATTCTTCACGAAAGATTTCATTCTCTCCCATGCTTGAGCAACATGTTCATTATCCAATTTCTTAAAATTCATTATGCTACTTCTCAAAGATATAATTTTAGCAGGAGGATAATATCTACCAATAAAAGCATCTTTACATTTAGTCCATGAATCAATACTATTCTTAGGAAAAGATAGCAACCAATCTTTAGCTCTTCCTCTTAAGGAGAAAGGAAACAATTTCAATTTTATAATATCACCATCTACATCCTTATACTTTTGCATTTCACAAATTTCAACAAAATTATTAAGATGGGCAGCAACATCATCAGAACTAACACCAGAAAATTGCTCTCTCATGACAAGATTTAGTAAAGCAGGTTTAATTTCAAAGAATTCTGCTGCAGTAGCAGGTGGAGCAATAGGTGTGCATAAGAAATCATTATTATTTGTGCTTGTGAAGTCACACAACTTAGTGTTTCAGGAGTATTCATTTTAACAGTAGTAAATAAAGCAAACTAGATAAGGTAAATGCAAGTAACTAATTTTTTTGTGTTTTTAATATGGAGAACGCAAACAAGATAGTAAATAAAGTAAAGCTAGCAACTAATTTTTTTGTATTTTGTTTTAGTGCAGCAAACAAAGTAGTAAATAAAATAAAGCAAGACAAAAACAAAGTAAAGAGATTGGAAGTGGGAGACTCCCCTTGCAGCGTGTCTTGATCTCCCCGGCAACGGCGCCAGAAATTTAGCTGCTGGCGTGTAGTTGACGTGGGAGATAGAAATCTTTGTGGTGTAACTTTTCTTCAAGTCCCCGGCAACGGCGCCAGAAATTTAGCTTGATACGCGTAAAGCACACGTCCGTTGGGAACCCCAAGTGGAAGGTATGATGCGTATAGAAGCAAGTTTCCCTCAGTAAGAAACCAAGGTTTATCGAACCGAGTAGGAGCCAAGAAGCACGTTGAAGGTTGATGGCGGCGAAGTGTAGTGCGGCGCAACACCAGGGATTCCGGCGCCAACGTGGAACCTGCACAACACAATCAAAGTACTTCGCCCCAACATAACAGTGAGGTTGTCAATCTCACCGGCTTGCTGTAACAAAGGATTAGATGTATAGTGTGGAAGATGATGTTTGTTTGCGAAGAACAGTAAAGAACAAGTATTGCGATGAGATTGTATTTCAGCTGTAAAGAATGGACCGGGGTCCACAGTTCACTAGTGGTGTCTCTCCCATAAGATAAATAGCATGTTGGGTGAACAAATTACGGTTGGGAAATTGACAAATAAAGAAGGCATAACAATGCACATACATATATCATGATGAGTACTATGAGATTTAATCGGGGCATTACGACAAAGTACATAGACCGCTATCCAGACATGCATCTATGCCTAAAAAGTCCACTTTCAAGTTATCATCCGAACCCCTTCCGGTATTAAGTTGCAAACAACAGACAATTGCATTAAGTATGGTGCGTAATGTAATCAACACAAATACCCTTAGACAAAGCATCGATGTTTTATCCCTAGTGGCAACAAGCACATCCACAACCTTAGAACTTTCTCGTCATCGTCCCGCATTCAATGGAGGCATGAACCCACTATCGAGCATAAATACTCCCTCTTGGAGTTACAAGTATCAACTTGGCCAGAGCCTCTACTAGCAACGAAGAGCATGCAAGAACATAAACAACATATATGATAGATTGATAATCAACTTGACATAGTATTCAATATTCATCGGATCCCAACAAACACAACATGTAGCATTACAAATAGATGATCTTGATCATGATAGGCAGCTCACAAGATCTAACATGATAGCACAATGAGGAGAAGACAACCATCTAGCTACTGCTATGGACCCATAGTCCAGGGGTGAACTACTCACACATCGATCCGGAGGAGATCATGGCGATGAAGAGCCCTCCGGGAGATGATTCCCCTCTCCGGCGAGGTGCCGGAGGAGATCTCCCGAATCCCCGAGATGGGATTGGCGGCGGCGTATCTGGAAGGTTTTCCGTATCGTGGCTCTCGGTACAGAGGGTTTCGCGACGAAGGCTTTAAGTAGGCGGAAGGGCGGAGTCGGAGGAGTCACGGGGGCCCCACACGCTAGGGCCGCGCGGGCCCCCTTAGGCCGCGCCGCCCTAGTGTGGCGGCGCCCCGTGGCCCCACTTCGTTTCTCCCTCGGTCTTCTGGAAGCTTCGTGGAAAAATAAGCCCCTGGGCGTTGATTTCGTCCAATTCCGAGAATATTTCCTTACTTGGATTTTTGAAACCAAAAACAGCAGAAAACAGCAACTGGCTCTTCGGCATCTTGTTAATAGGTTAGTGCCGGAAAATGCATAATAATGACATATAACGTGTATAAAACATGTGAGTATCATCATAAAATTAGCATGGAACATAAGAAATTATGGATACGTTTGAGATGTATCAGCCCCATGTAAACTGTTTTCGAAGAGCCGGGATCCTTACCAATCTGCAAAAAACATCGGTCTCTTCCATGCACCTGACACAGGCCATGTGTCTCCGCTTAGCGCCTTTCGTCTTTTTGAGAAGCAGATCTTGAAGATGAGGGTCCCGCACGACTGAAGCTAGCGGCACCTCTTCGTCGTCGTCAAGGTTATTGTCGTCATCAAGGTTATTGTCGTCGTCAAGGTTATCGTCCTGTGCGACAAACTCTTCATCGTCATCAATATCATGATGCCCTCCTTCTTGCCGGCCATTACCACCTGCTGCCGTCGCCCCATTGACCTCCGCGCCATCATCACTCATCCATTGAGTGTGTCCATGCATGAAACCATTAGTGAGCAGGTGCCCCCGCAATTTGCCTCGAATAGGGGTCAAACCATTTCACTCGTTTGCATCTTCGGCACGGACACAATACCTCCGTGCGGTTATTTTCATACATGTCGATGATCGCGTGTTTCAGATATCTCATCACGACGCTTTCACTCATCTCGATAACCATTATCGCCGGCCTGTGCACGGTAAGATTATATAATTGATTAGAACCATGCATCCGACAGTAGTTTTCACGGAAAATTTTGGCATGACCTTCCTACACGGTAGGACATAGGAGCGCCAGAAATGTGCCGAAGCGGAAACTTAACGAATCAACATTTCGGCGCAACGTTGGCAACTCATTTTCAACGCCAACACACACAAGCACAAACACAACATATATATATGCCACACACGAGAGCTTTGCTTCAAATGTCCAACATACGTCGATTTCATTCATCAATTTGTTCATTAATCACCTATTTGTTTGATATATTCGTCGACGAGATCGAGACGACGCGCCGCGACAACGGCGTATGGAAGCCGACTTTCTAGATCTAGATCTAGATTGAGCGGTCAATGCGGGATAGTAGATCTAGATCTACATAGGGGGATGTGGGAGATGCATGTAGGAAGGGAAGATTTGCTCAAAAAATATGATTTTGTATGGTCAAATTGGCTAAATTGGTGGTAGAAATGGGCAAAAATGAGCTGGGTTGGGAGAAGGCTCGGGTTTGTGTGGATGAGTGGAGTAATGGTAGTGGGGAGTGGTAGGTGTGCAGAAATAAGATCCCGAGGTTACTACCGGCGCACCGGGACACGGGTGCGCCGGCAGATACGACCGTTCCGGCTAAAATTGCCGCGGGCCGGGCCCGGCAAGTATTGTCGGCGCACCGGCCCAAGGGTGCGCCGGCAAAGCAATTCCACCGGCGCACCCCTGGGACGGTGCGCCGGCAATACTTGCTGGGTCTGGCTCGGACGAGCGAAGCCACGGCCTCAGTTTGTCACCGGCGCGGCGTCTTGGCTGGTGCGCCGGCAGTGTGATGTCATCGCCGGCGCGGCCACTTGGGGGCAGCGGCCTAGGAGGCTTTTGGTGTGGCCGGCCCCTCCCCTTGGCTCCTCATTATATAGGTGGAAGCCCCAAGAGTTGTAGTCCAAGTCTTCGAATAAGACCCCAACACCAAAACTTGCCTTTGGTGGGAAACCTACTCAAGATGGGAGTCCTACTCAAGGTGGGACTCCCACCTTTCCTTGAGGTGGGGTGGCCGGCCACCTTAGGTGGAGTACACCTGGGACTCCTCCCCCTTAGGGCTGGCCGGCCATGCTAGTGGAGTCCCTTCGAGACTCCGCCTTCCATAGTGATTTCTTCCGGACTTTTCTAGAACCTTCTAGAACCTTCCATAAATGCACCGGATCATTTTCAAACTTATAAAATGACTTCCTATATATGAATCTTATTCTCCGGACCATTCCGGAACTCCTCGTGATGTCCTGGATCCCATTCGAGACTCCGAACAAAACTTCGAACTCCATTCCATATTCCATATCTACTCAAACGACATCAAACCTTAAGTGTGTCACCCTACGGTTCGCGAACTATGCAGACATGGTTGAGACTTCTCTCCGACCAATAACCAATAGTGGGATCTGGAGATCCATAATGGCTCCCACATATTCAACGATGACTTAGTGATCGAATGAACCATCTACATACGATACCGATTCCCTTTGTCACGCGATATTTTACTTGCCCGAGGTTTGATCATCGGTATCTCTATACCTCGTTCAACCTCGTCTCTTGACAAGTACTCTTTACTCGTACCGTGGTATGTGGTCTCTTATGAACCATTCATATGTTTGCAAACTAATTAGACGTCATTCCACCGAGAGGGCCCAGAGTATATCTATCTGTCATCGGGATGGACAAGTCGAGCTTTATAGACAGTAACATTACCATCAGCATCTATTTTTCTCTTGAAGATCCATTTATTCTCGACAGCCTTATGGCTATCAGGTAAGTCTACCAAAGTCCACACTTTGTTATCATACATGGATCCCATTTCGGATTTCATGGCTTCTTGCCATTTGTTGGAATCTGGGCTCATCATCGCTTCTTCATATGTCGCAGGGTCCTCATCATTGTTGTCCACAATCATGACATTTAGACAAGGATCATACCAGTCAGGAGTGGTACGTTCCCTTGTCGATCTGCGAGGTTCAGTAGCTACCTCGCTCGATGTTTCATGATCATTATCATTAGCTTCCTATGTTATCGATGCGGGCGGCACAGGAACGCCTTCCGGTACTGCGCTACTCTGATCAACGAGAGAAGGTTCAGTAACCTCGTCGAGTTCTACTTTTCTTCCAGTCACTTATTTAGTGAGAAACTCTTTTTCAAGAAAGGTTCCATTCTTAGCAACAAAGATTTTGCCTTCGGATCTGTGATAGAAAGTATACCCAATGGTTTCCTTAGGGTATCCTATGAAGATGCATTTCTCCGCTTTGGGTTCTAGCTTGTCCGGTTGTAAAATTTTTACATAGGCTTCGCAACCCCAAACTTTAAGGAACGACAGCTTAGGTTTCTTATTAAACCATAATTCATACGGTGTCGTTGCAACGGATTTAGATGGTGCCCTATTTAAAGTGAATGTAGCTGTCTCTAATGCATAACCCCGAAACGATAACGGCAAATCAGTAAGAGACATCATAGAACGAACCATATCTAAGAGAGTTCGATTACGACGTTCGGACACACCATTGCGCTGTGGTGTTCCTGGCGGTGTCAACTGTGAAAGTATTACGCATTTCTTTAAATGCATGCCAAACTCATAACTCAGATATTCGCCTCCGCAATCAGAACGTAGAAACTTGATCTTCTTGTTACGTTGATTTTCTACTTCACTTTGGAATTCCTTAAACTTCCGGAAAGTTTCGGATTTATGTTTCATGAAATAGATATACCCATATCTACTCAGATCATCTGTGAAGGTTAGAACATAACGATAACCACCGCGCGAGGCTACACTCATTGGTCCGCACACATCGGTATGTATGATTTCCAATAAGTCGGTAGCTCGCTCCATAATACCAAAGAATGGAGTCTTAGTCATCTTTTCCATTAGACATGCTTCGCATCTATCAAGTGACTCAAAGTCAAGTGACTCAAGTAGTCCATCGGAATGGAGTTTCTTCATGCGTTTCACTCCAATATGACCAAGACAACAGTGCCACATATAAGTAGAATTATCATTCAATTTAATTCGCTTAGCATCAATGTTATGAACATGTGTATCACTACTATCGAGACTTAATAGAAATAAACCATTCTTCTCAAGCGCATGACCATAAAAGATATTATTCATAAAAATAGAACAACCATTATTCTCGGACTTGAATGAATAACCGTCTTGCATTAAACAAGATCCGGATATAATGTTCATGCTCAACGCGAGCACTAAATAACAATTATTGAGGTTTAAAACTAATCCCGAAGGTAGATGTAGAGGGAGCGTGCCGACAGCGATCACATCGACCTTGGATCCATTTCCAACGCGCATCGTCACTTCGTCCCTCGCAAGGCTTCGTTTATTCCGTAGTTCCTGTTTCGAGTTACAAATGTGAGCAACCGAACCAGTATCAAATACCCAGGCACTAGTACGAGAACCAGTTATAGACATCTATAACATGTATATCAGATATACCTTTCTTCTTCTTGACAAGGCCGCTCTTCATATCAGCCAAGTACTTGGGGCAATTACGCTTCCAGTGCCCCTTCCCATTGCAGTAATAGCACTCAGTATCAAGTTTAGGGCCACCCTTAGGCTTCTCAGGAGGAGGCGCGGCAGCTTTCTTGCCTCCCTTCTTGACGTTGCCCTTCTTAAGTTTGCCTTGCTTCTTGAAACTGGTGGTCTTGTTGACCATCAACACTTGGTGCTCTTTCTGTATCTCAATCTCAGCAGATTTTTGCATGGAGAAGAGTTCAGGTAACTCCTTGTTCATGTTCTGCATGTTGTAGTTCATCACGAAGTTCTTGTAACTTGGTGGCAGTGATTGGAGAACACGATGAATACCCAGCTGGTTAGGGATGATTATCCCCAAGTCACTGAGCTTCTTCGTGTGTCCGGACATAGCGAACACGTGCTCACTAACGGAGCTGCCCTCTTCCATCATACAGCCAAAGAACTGTTTCGAGGCCTCATAGCTCTCCACAGCCGCATGAGTTTCAAAGTTAACTTTGAGCTCATTGATCATATCACAAGGGTCATGGTGCTGAAAACGCTTTTGGAGCTCTGCCTCTAGGCTGCACAGAATGGCACACTGAACTTGAGAGTAGCGAGTCACCCGAGTCTCGTAAACATTTTTCTCATCCTTGGATACTGCAGGGGGTGGTGGGGGACCTAGCGGTGCATCAAGCACATATTGAAGATTTCCGCCATTGAGGAAGATCCTCACATGATGGAACCAGTTGGTGAAGTTGCTACCATTGCTTTTAAGCTTTTCTTTCTCTAGGAACTGGTTAAAATTGATTGATGGGGACGCCATGATCTACAACATATATTTGCAATAGTTTAGACTAAGTTTATGATAAATTGAGTTCAAATTTTAATTCAACAAAATTAAAAAACTAGGTGAACTCCCGCTCAAAACAATATCCCTCGCATTGCTTTAGTCATCACACGAACCAAATCCACCACACCAAGTCCGATCATCACGAGACAAGATGTAACTTCAATGGCGAACACTCAAAGTGTTCATCATATCAATCATATGACTCATGCTCTACCTTTCGGTATCCCGTGTTCCGAGACCATGTCTGTACATGCTAGGCTCGTCAAGACAACCTTAGTGTCCGCGTGTGCAAATCTGGCTTGCACCCGTTGTATGCACATGTAGAATCTATCACACCCGATCATCACGTGATGCTTCGAAACGACAAGTCTTAGCAATGGTTCTACTAAGGATGAACACTTCATTATCTTGATATTTAGTGAGAGGGATCATCTTATAATGCTACCGTCGCGATCTAAGCAAAATAAGATGCATAAAAGGATTAACATCACATGCAATTCATATGTGATATGATATGGCCCCTTTGTCTTTGCGCCTTTGATCTTCATCTCCAAAGCACGGACATGATCTCCATCATCAACGGGCAAGATCTTCATCATCGTTGGCGTAGCGTCAAGGTCCATGGCGTCGTCTTCATGATTATTCTCCCATGTAGCAACTATTACAACTTCTTTGAAATACTACTCAACATGAAATTTAAAGACAACCATAAGGCTCCTGCCGGTTGCCACAATACAATAATGATCATCTCATACATATTCATCATCACATTATGTCCATATCACATCACCAAACCCTGCAAAAACAAGTTAGACGGTTCTAATTTGGTTTGCATATTTTACGTGGTTTAGGGTTTTCGAGTAAGATCCAATCTACCTACGAACATGAACCACAACGGTGATACTAGTGTTGTCAATAGAAAGAGTAAATTGGATCTTCACTATAGTAGGAGAGATAGACACCCGCAAAGCCACTTATGCAATACAAGTTGCATGTCGAGCGTGGAGCAAATCTCATGAACGTGGTCATGTAAAGTTAGCCCGAGCCGCTTCATCCCACTATGCCACAAAGATGCAAAGTACTCGAACTAAAGACAACAAAGCATCAACGCCCACAAAACAATTGTGTTCTACTCGTGCAACCAATCTATGCATAGACACGGCTCTGATACCACTGATGGGATTCGTAGCATAGAAAACAAAAAAATGCCAACCGCAAGAACGAAACACGAGCCAAGATCTAATCTAGAAGACGGTAGCAACGAGGGGATCACGAGACTAACCCTTGAAGATTTCCAAAGCCTACGAGATTAGATCTCGTTGTTGCATAAGATGATCACTTGCCGCTTTCAAAAGCGCGTAGAAGATCTTGACGGTGCCATAATCGGGCAGCACCTCCGTACTCGGTCACACGTACGGTGTTGATGAAGACGACGTGCTCCTCCCCGTTCCAGCGGGCAGCAGAAGTAGTAGATCCTCCTCGGAATCCCGGCAGCACGACGGCGTGGTGGCGGTGGTGGTGGAGATCTCCGGCAGGGCTTCGCCTATGCGCTGCGGGAGAGATATGTGGAGGAGGGGCGCTAGGGTTTGGGGAGAGAGGGGGTCTAGGGCGCCGGCCACTTGGGGGTTGCGGCCTAGGAGGCTTTTGGTGTGGTCCAAGTCTTCGAATAAGACCACAACACCAAAACTTGCCTTTGGTGGGAAACCTACTCAAGATGGGAGTCCTACTCAAGGTGGGACTCCCACCTTTCCTTGAGGTGGGGTGGCCGGCCACCTTAGGTGGAGTCCACCTGGGACTCCTCCCCCTTAGGGCTGGCCGGCCATGCTAGTGGAGTCCCTCCGGGACTCCCCCTTCCATAGTGATTTCTTCCGGACTTTTCTAGAACCTTCCATAAATGCGCCGGATCATTTTCAAACTTATAAAATGACTTCCTATATATGAATCTTATTCTCCGGACCATTACGGAACTCCTCGTGATGTCCTGGATCCCATCTGAGACTCCGAACAAAACTTCAAACTCCATTCCATATTCCATATCTACTCAAACGACATCAAACCTTAAGTGTGTCACCCGAACTATGCAGACATGGTTGAGACTTCTCTCCGACCAATAACCAATAGCGGGATCTGGAGATCCATAATGGCTCCCACATATTCAACGATGACTTAGTGATCGAATGAACCATCTACATATGATACTGATTCCCTTTGTCACGCGATATTTTACTTGTTCGAGGTTTGATCATCGGTATCTCTATACCTCGTTCAACCTCGTCTCTTGACAAGTACTCTTTACTCGTACCGTGGTATGTGGCCTCTTATGAACCATTCATATGTTTGCAAACTAATTAGACGACATTCCACCGAGAGGGCCCAGAGTATATCTATCCGTCATCGGGATGGACAAATCCCACTGTTGATCCATATGCCTCAACTCATACTTTCCGGATACCTAATCCCACCTTTATAACCACCCATTTACGCAGTGGCGTTTGATGTAACCAAAGTACCCTTCCGGCATAAGTGATTTATATGATCTCATGGTCGAAAGGACTAGGTAACTATGTATCGAAAGCTTATAGCAAATGAACTTAATGACGTGATCTTATGCTACGCTTAATTGGGTGTGTCCATTACATCATTCACATAATGACATAACCTTGTTATTAATAACATCCAATGTTCATGATCACGAAACTATGATCATCTATTAATCAACAAGCTAGTTATACAAGAGGCTTACTAGGGACTCCTTGTTGTTTACATAACACACATGTATCAATGTTTCGGTTAATACAATTATAGCATGGTATATAAACATTTTTCATAAACACAAAGATATATAATAACCACTTTATTATTGCCTCTTGGGCATATCTCCAACATAGAAATCCCCCTAACCTTTTTTTGACTGGTTTTAACCCTGATCACTGCAAAACCAGTTAAATACTCCCCTAGTTTATTTGTGATTTTCAGTGGTTTTGGACAAATTGGACTGGTTTCGGGCGAGCTTACGTGGTGTTTATGTGGCGCACCGTTACAAGGCGTTATGGTTTGGTTCGACCAGGTCTGTTTTGACCCTGCCTCCCGAGAGTGGCTCGTCCTCGCCGCGCTCGCCATGGACCGGCCTGCCCCATTGTCGTGGACACGATGATCGGGCCGCCAAGCTTCCCCGTCGTCTCCTCCTTCTTTCCTGTGGTTGTGGTGACCCTGCATACCACTGCATGTTGTAGTATGCCAGTCTTTGACATAACATGTGTGAAGTACCTATCCGCAAATATTACATCCCTCAGAGTAGTACAACAGAAACATAGTTGGTCCATAACTCATTCACATATTATTACAAACCATATATATACATCAACTCGGAGCTCCTCCTGGGTCCATATAGGTTTACTCCTAGGTTCGAGTTGAACCCTACTTAATTTACAATATAGATGTCTTAGCAGGTTAAACATTATTCGCCTCGAGCAGCTAAATGCTAGAGAGTTCGCGCTGCTCGATTACTACTACTACTATCATGGTTCATGCTTGTTCTCCTTCTGGAACCTCCCCGGTTCCATAGACAATAAGCTAGTCGACCCCCCTCTACTCCTCCAGAGAGGTCTGGTTCCTCGTAGCAGATCCCATCTGCTCTGTCTTGTCCCTCGTCGGCCTCCTCAAGGTGATTCAGACAATCTAAGCAGGGGATTAAGAGGTATGAGTACGAGCATACTCAACAAGTTCATAATAGGAAAGAGGTGTTTAATGCACTAGCTACGATATTAGACCAGAAAGTCTAATACCAATGCAGGTTTTCATAATCATTTCTTCAAATGGTTGCTTTTATTAAGAAGAACTATGTCCGTCAGCCTTCATCGGTTTACTAGAACTTCATGGAGTTCCTTTCCGGCAGCGTTCATAGTTCCAAATCCCGGAACAGGGAGTGACAGGTCATGATTCAGTACACTCTGAAGAGGTGTGTTGCTTTACCCATAAGAGATCTTAACCTTGGTGCCAACCGGGCAGCTTTCCCGTCCACACTTACATGGTGTGAGGCCCGGTATAAGGTCCTAGTCGATATTGCATTCCTCCGCGACCTTGCACACCCACCCTTTGTTGCAATTCCGACATTGGGTCCTCGCCGGTCTATATCACTTGGATATCTTCCAACCTCGACAACTATCAGGTCGCAACCATGATACCTTCGCCGGCTGTTGCAACCCCTCATAGATCGCATTACCATGGGGAATTAGAATGGGATCCCCACCCACCGGTTGTTCCCTCGAGATACAACTGCTACGGTAAGCGCATCCGTTGATGTACGAGAGGAAGAAACACACTTGACTACTACGTCCCACTCCAGATCTTATGGTTAACATGGCTATTACGACACAAGAATCACTGGACGATATTTGTTGTTAATCCTAGATGGATACAAACCCTTGCAATGGAACCTCCACTAGAGAATTTTATTTTGAGTGGTTTGCATATTTTTCTCTATTTTTTAGTGCTATATTCAATTTATAGAATTTTGCCAAAGTTTCTATTTTAAAAGGAATTTGGAAATTACCAAATTGCCCCTTGGGCCCACCTATCGGTGCAACCCAGTGGGTTAGGTCGAATCGATCCACCTGGTCCGGCTCGACCGGCATCACTCCTCTCCTCTACACTCGCGCGATTGAAACCCTAACCCTAACTGGCTCCCGCGATGCTCGCGTCGCCCTCGCCATCGCCGGCCGATTCCGGCTGACTCCGACAGTACTGGCCCTCGCCATGGGGCGCAATTGACGCGGCCTGTGACGGCGTGTCGATCTATCAGCGTCGATCTGACGCTTGCGTCCCGGTTCGCTCGTCCTCGACCCTCTCTGATGCTAGGGTTGCGGTCCTCACCGGTGATGCGTGTCGGGGGACGCTCCAGGCCTCCCTGGGGCTGCTCTGCGGCTTGCGAGTGGTGCGCTGGGTGCGGTGGTGCTCGACGTGGCCTGGCCTGGCTGCGGCTTGGTGCTACCGTGGCTTGGGCTGTGCCGCCGTGGCCGCCATGGCTGCATCAACGTGTCCAAATCCCAGGTATGCTTGCCTCATTCACTCTCTTACATGTTCTTCCTCCTTTCCTACCTATGAATGCATGGGCATCCATCTCCTTGGTGTGCTGGCTGTGCCAGTACACTAGCACTTGATCCTCCGCTGCTGTGCTATGTTCATTGCCAGCCTATGCTATTGCTATGGTTGTTGCTGCTGTGTGATTAGCCCTGCCTTGCTACTGCCATGGTTGCTGTTGATGTGCTGCCATGCTCATACTTGCTATGTTGTTCTACTTCTACTGCTGCTGCTATATCTATGCTCATATATGTGTTACTGTTGTCGCTGCATCTATGCTCATATATGTATTACTGCTGCTGCTGGGTTGCTTCTGGCTATGCCATGCTGTTCTGGTTGCTATCCTGCTACTGATCTCCTCATGTGTATCTCTATGGGATGATTCTGGCTAATTGCAATGAGCAATTCTTGCTTGTGCAAGTGCCAGTATGCTTGTGGCTCATATGCTACGCTTGGATGTGTCATTTTTGTGTTGCCTACTGTAATAGTGCATTCATTCTTCTTTGATGTGCTTCTGTATACAATTATAAAAGGTGAATTTATATATGTATGTTCATATGTGATGGATTGTAGTGATTACTGCTTATCTCTGTGGCCTTGGATGATTCTGTAATCATCATGGGCTTCCTGTTGGCTTATATACTTATATGAATTATCTTATATGTTGTTGTTTCTTGTATATGAAGCTCCTCACCAAGTACTAGTGGATGTTGTTACTTGTGAAGGCAATACTGTTGGCTATTTCATTTAACGGGTCCATGAATTGATGCTAGACTAGACTCTAGCATGCTTTAGCATGCTCTAGCATGCTCTAACAAGCCCTGATGATCTTGGAGTCATCAGTTGCTTGCAGGTTGCTTGCTATTTCACTGCTTGTGCTTGTCAGTGAAGCTTTGCTTCCTATTTCTGACAAACAGACATGATCTACTTGATGCAGTGGTGATTCATGTGCATCATGTGCAATATCTGGATGGAAACCAACATGTGTTGGCACCTCCTATTATGCCTTAACTCCTTGAAGTGATGGTGTGCTTCTCTAGTTGGCTTTTATGTATGTCTAGGTAGCTGTTGTGACCCTAGCAGTGCTTGGCTTGCTGGTTATGGTTGCTCCTATCTTTTTTGTATGCTTCTGTGCAATATTACTGGTAGCCATCCATGTGCTTCCAGTATAATTGTTGTTGAAATGAAAATAGACATGTAAATGTCTATAATCTGATGGTTTAGCTAGCTATAGGGTGCTAGGTGAGTCTGGTTGGCTAGATAGGGATCAAATCCTTGCTGGATTTCTTTGGTTAGCTCAATGATAATTATGTTGACTTAACCAGTGTTCCCTTGGATGAATTCCTACTAGCTTTTCCCTTATTTTGCTTGCACCATATGGCTGGGTGCCAAATGATGATACAAACAGGGTAGCTCAACCCTATGGCTTGTGTGTGATGCATATGCTTAATTATGAGCAAAATAGTTGCTTGCTCATGGAATTCTTGGTTATACCTCACTCCAGCTCTTAGAAAGGTTGTTGGTGTAGTGGTTCTGCTTCTGGATGTGTGCTTAAGCTTGCCCTGCTCCTCCTAGTGGGCTAGTGATTATTTACACCATCATATGCTTGCTCAACAGCCAGCAGTTCTTGGTGAAACTGCTTCTGGATGGTTTCTGGTGGTTTGTTGTTCTTCCTGTTCTAGTGTTCTTACCCTTTGGAGCTGTTGTCGATGAACAGCTAGGGTTTGCTTCTGAAAAGGTTTTATACTCCCTTTTCCTAGCTTCCTTGGTCGAAAGCACTACCTGGTCACTTAGGTGACTCTCCCCTGGCCTGTGTGTTGTTGGGCATGCACAAGGCCTTGTGAGCTGTCTGTGTGTTCCCTGGTTGATAGTTGTGCAATGGAGTGGATCAGCTCGGCTGAGCCTTGGTATTATCCACCAATTTTTGTTTCTCTAACCTGCCAAGTGGCTGGCCTAATACCAAATCTGTTTGTTGTGTGTGTGTAGGTTTAATTGAAGAATCAGGAAGTTCTCGAGATCATGTTGATCAAGAAGTTCCTGAAGATCAACTTTGTGTAGTTTAGCCATTTGCAATTATTTGTAATTTCCTTTTTCTTTTTCATTTATTCAATTTCTGAAATGTGTTATAATATTTATAATTCATATGGGTATTGTAAATGACAATGTATTTGTGTGTGATAATCAATAAATCTCAAGTTTCTCTAATGAGCTTTTCATATATGTTTCTATTCTTTTATATTCATAATTTTCCAAGTTATAAAATTGTTTAATGAATTATTCATTATTTGAATTATAATATACTTAATTGAGGTTTGAATTTGAAATTCAAACATAACTTGTTTGAATTCAATCGTGCAACTTAAGTTGAGATGTGAATTGTTCCCCTCTCTTTTCGAAACCCTAAGTTAAGAAAAGATAGGTCCAAGTTTATCGCACTCTCGAAACCCTAACCCTATCTAGTGTCGAGAGAGAAACTTGTCCCACTAAGATGCAGTTTTTCAATAAAGCGCGAAATTTCCCCAGATTCTACAATGCAATGCACATCCCTTTCTAAAATATACCCCGCAATCATCTCGAATACTAGGATATTACAGTGGTCTTCTTCTTCTCCCACACGGAAAGCGCCTGTCTGAGAAGAGCCCATTGTCGCTGTCGACACAACCTTGTCGTTGATTCTGACGAGATGTCATCGGAGCCGAGGTGTTGCGCCTTGTTCGAAGAGCCACCGGAATACGGTAACTCTTTTCCCTCTCCCTTTCTACCCCTCGTTGATTCTGGAAGACTGTGGCTTTATTTCCGCTCGTATGATGAACTGGGTGAAAAAGTTAGCTTTTCCGTATAGATTCACTAATATGCACAAATATAGCAGTACTGTAGTTCGAAAATAAGTTTTTGACACAATTGGAACCAATTTGAAAGTGTCATGTTTCTCTGTATTTTCGACAGTGCAAGTGCAAGTTAACTGTTACTAGTGTAGTTTCAATTAAATGTTAGATAATGTAGATTTGTGCGCTGTTTGTATTGCAGGTGAGAATTCTGAATTGTTTACACTGGAGATTGACCATGATGGACTATTTTGTGGACTGGCAGGCTCAGTGGACTTCTTTGACGATTGCAGCTGTGATACTATTTCCATTATGTGGATTCAAGAAATGCTGGCTCGGCTAGGACATTCTATGGATGAGAAGCTCCATGTGTACTGGTCAAAGCCTGTCCATAATGGTTGATCACTCAAACTTTCTGAAGACATTGAGGCGGGATGTGGTATCCAAGGGAGCAAGCAAAAAACCAGAACCAACTATTGATTTTTGTGTGAGGTATCACATCTGGGTGAGTTCATTAGGGAGAATGATGGGCTTTCTTATGTTGGTGGGATAGACTTTGAAGTGAAGATCAACATGAAGATCATATGCTACAAATAGTTGTATGAGTTTGCTAGGGATCTGTACTACATGGAAAGGGACAAAATCAATGAAGCCACATTGGCTTGTGCCAGGCAAGAACCTTACAAATGACCTTACTACATGGAAAGTGACAAAATCTAGCTGCATACAAGTTAGCAAAAGGAAGCAATGTTGGACAGGATAAGTAGCTAGGTTTGAAGACCCTTTTTGGACATCATAAGTTGAACAAATTTTTGATGTCATTGATGTATGTTGACTGTAATGACAGAATAAGGCCATTTGATGGCATGGCCTTGATGTATTCTGAATAACAAGGTTGCTATATATCTTGACTATAATTTTGCATCTATTTTTGTCCTAGATTTTGCTTACATTTCAAAACAACATATATGGCAAAAATGGAAGATAAATGAAAACTATGGAAGATAAATGATAAATGTGGAAGATAATGAATATTGCATTCATCAACAACAGCATGCATACACCATATATGTTCAAATATTGCATTCATCAACAACAACATACAACAACTTGTTCAAATATTGCATTCATCAACAACAGCATACAAACTGCAGATCAACTACACCATTTGTTCAACTACAACATTTACATAACTTCAGCAACTAAACAAACTGCAGATCATTGCAAACATAGACCATTACACTTCCTTCCTTTACTACTGTATTGGCCAAGTTAGCTTCTAGTTTCTCATTTCTTGAATATAAGCAGAGCACAAAGAACACACAACAGGCTAACTCCAATCTTCAACAGAAGCACCACTTCTTTGATTGAATTTAGGAGTGCAACACCTTCATTGTTCATCAGCTTCATCTGCCTTGGTCCAAACACTCGCATCTCCTGTTCTTTCCTTCTCAGCTTGTCTCAAAACTAACTCCTTCATTCTATCTTCAGCCCATCCAATAGCATCCACAGCACGATCACCTTGTAGGAAATTATGCTCAACCAGATACACATCATACTCTAATTCCCAATGCCAGAATGCACAACCGAACTATCAAATTCAAAGAAAAAAATCAATTTTCGGCGCGCTCATACCAACTGCAGGAAATCTCTAACCCAGGTATAGGATATGCACAACGTGAAGAAGGGAACTAACCCCATGAGTCTGGCACTTGTAGAAGGTCCATCCTGTGTGCTCCGGCGTCCACGACACGCTCCGCTTCACCGTCTTGCCGCAGTCCGGTCATGGGATCAGGGGGAGGACATGTGCTGTTGCGGCGCGACGGCGGAGCGCGCGGCTGCTGCCAGAGCTGATGCTCCCCATCTGAGCGGGCAGCGGCGGATGGCGAGCGAAGGATGGTGGAGAGGCACAATGGTGGAGCGGCACGACAACGCAGTCGATCTAGGCAGGGGACGAGCAACGGCGCGATGGGACCTAACATCAACGGTGCCACAGATGCAATCCAACGTGCCAGACTTTAGTCAAAACCGCCTCCAATGTGACACGTGGCAACTAAAACTAGCTTAGGGGAGTATTTAACTGGTTTTGTAGAGATCAGGGTTAAAATCAGACCAAAAAGTCAGATTTGAGGGTGAAGAGTATACTTAATCCTTTGTAAAAATTGATATCATCCTAGCAACCGCCTCACGGCCCACGGGGAGTCAGTCGGTGTCTATGTTTTGTTGTAGTGGTACATTTCCTAGCTTGTGTCATGAACTGGATTTTGAGATGGGCCGCAGTGGAATTTGGGCTAGTTATTGGGCCAAAATTTATGTCGTGCAACTATATAAATTCTCTTCTAGTAAAGTTTTGGTGGGGAAGTAAGGATGGTAAAAGGAAGTCAGCATGGGTCTCCTGGAATGCCCTGTACCAATGCATCTTATAAGACCTTGCTTCAAAATGTCCAGGCCTTCATGGATTCCCCCCTCCAAACCTGCGAAAGGTTACTCCCCAACTCAGCTTTTAGAAGATCTCAACTTTTGGAAAATACCGAGATTTGAGGATTCTTGCACTCAGGGAAGAAGGCTTTTGAAGAAGTTGCCACCCTTGACGAGTAAGACATGCCAAATTAAAAATCTAGATGTCTCGGAAACCTAGGCCTCCTATGCCTTTGGGTTTAGTGGAAGCCTACATGTTAGCACTAGACATCGGATACCAGACAAGCGGGGGCGAGATTTACCTAGGTTTTGGGGCCCTCGTAGAGGTAATACCCTTACGTCATGCCTATCTGATCTTGATTATGGGTGCAATCAATTACAATGGGGCAGCCGACAGACTGTGTGGATGATTTCTCGTCGAGAGGCAAGGTGGCTAGGGTTTTGTGTATGCATGAAAGGTTAGAGAGATCCGCCAGCCTCTCCTGGCCCTTATATAGGAGGCCAGGTCCGAGAGTTCTGCCCGGATTCGGTTACACTACAAATATATTATATCTAATCTTTCCATACTTGAATGTTTCCTTGCCTTGTACTTCAAGAAATCATCTCCTTCCATCTATTCACCGTGCAACCGACGTCTTGGACCTCCTTGGGCTGCGGTGCTCCAAATGGGCCCCTGTTGGGCCAGACGAGGTAGGGCAATGTCGATTACCCGAAGGGTAATGCCCACATCAGTAGCCCCCGGTTGACTGGCTGAAGCTAAGCTTCGGGCAGGGACTGAAGTTGACACCAACCGATACTTTCCAATCTATCGGGTCTTCAAAAGATACAGGTTTCGTAATCGCCAAACAGTGGACTACACGTAAGGGATGGCGTAACGAGGCCAGATTTACTCGATAAATCAAGACTGATTAACTACTGGAGCAAAACATTGTTACCCTACACAGATTTGAGTCCCCGGGCTCGGACTTGGATTGTTGGAACCTTCGGGTCCATAAACAAGTTTGAAACCTTCGGGTTCACTTCTTCCTTGTATGCGGGAGTTAAAACTGCTAAGTTCGTTACTGTCGACGAGGCTTCAATCTTTTTTATCGGGTGCCTGACCAGCTCTCCCGATGGGCCCCGAGCCTGTGGATGACTGTGTAATAGTCATATAGGCTGGAAATGGCCAAGTCGAATACCGTAGATTTCTTCGGGTCCTGAAATATGTTCGGGTGCTCCACCCTGGGGGGAGCCGGTATTTTTTATGACGTCGTCGCCAACATAGCAACCGCTGCGGTGCAACTGATGGGACATGTGAAAGAACATCTCTCATATTATGTTTTGAGTGTTTGATGTCAATGTATGTGATACACTAATGTTTGTGTAAGTGGTACAGGGATTATATATATACATTTGTATGTGTGTTGGATGTGGTCAGTGCTGTCAAAAAGGATCAGCAAAAATGTTCATCAGGCCGGATAATCCGGGCCGGATATTTCCAAAATATCCGGCCCCCAGAATTTCGGCTAAGGACTTGGGGAAATGCAGCTCAGTATAGGGGCCGGACATTTGCCCGGATATTGTCCCGGTTTTGTCCCAGGGCCGGATAATCCGGGCCGGACATTTCAAGAATATCCGGGCCCCTCGAAAACGACTAAGGACTTGAGGAAAAGCAGCTAAGTATAGGGGCCGGACAATTGCCCGGACATTGTCCTGGTTTTGTACCAGGAGGCCGGATTATTCGGGGGCGGATTATCCGGCCCTAACTTAGGCCGGATTATCCGGCCCCCCGGAAGGCTCAACGGCTGGATTTTGGAGAGGGGTATTTATACCCCTCTTCTTCTTCCTTCCCCCTTTGCTCAATCATTACACAAGAAATCTGCCAAGCTTCACCTCCATTAGAGCCACCTCAAGAAATACAAGATTTGCAAGATCTCCTTCCTCCCCCAACCAAAGCTCTTGATCTTTGGAGATTCGAAGGAGAAGCCACCGATCTACATCCTCACCGAAGCGATTTTCATTTCCCCCTCATTTGTTTGAGGGATCTCATGCTAGTGTTCCTATTTGGTTCCCTAGTTGATTTGTGTTGATGTGTTGTTGTTGATTGTTGTATTGTTACAGATTTGGGAGCCTCCAATTCGGTTGTGGATGTGTGCCCCAAGAACCTTGTAAAGGCCCGGTTTCCGCCTCAAGGAAATCCCTTAGTGGAAGTGGGCTAGGCCTTCGTGGCGTTGCTCACAGGAGATCTGAGTGAAGCCTTCGTGGCTGTTGGTTTGGCTTGCGTAGCAACCACACTCCTCCAAATGTAGACGTACCTTCTTGCAAAGGAAGGGAACTACGGGAATCATCTCCGTGTCATCGCGTGCTCCACTCTCGGTTACCTCTATCCCATTCTATCTCCTATACTGCGTAGTTATATCTTGCTTAGTTGATAACCTTGTCATATAGGTAAATTCACTTAGTTGCATATCTAGAGAATTTACCTTTGTGTCAAGCCTAAATTGAAAAAAGAACTAAAAGTTGGTTAGCACCTATTCACCCCCCCCCCCCCTCTAGGTGCGGCATACGATCCTTTCAGTTGGTATCAGAGCCTCGGCTCTTATTTCGGGCTTAACCGCCTAAGAGTATGCCGGAAGATGGGACTTCGGAAGAGGCCGGTAAGAT
The DNA here is from genome assembly GCF_022539505.1 of Lolium rigidum. Taxonomy (NCBI): domain Eukaryota; kingdom Viridiplantae; phylum Streptophyta; class Magnoliopsida; order Poales; family Poaceae; genus Lolium; species Lolium rigidum. Next base: position 69,080,636 of record NC_061511.1, read on the forward strand.
GGTCACCATGGAGGACATCAATTCGTTGAGATCCTCCATGGACGCTCAAATGGAAAGCATGAGAAAAATGATTTCCGAGCTTTTGACTCCGGTCCTTCCTAAGGCTCCCATCGTAGAGGTAAAGGACACGGGTGTGCTAGAAGAGGGAGGTGCTTCGGCATTACCCTCCTCTACTAAACCCGTGGAAGGTGATAACTTAAACACTATCAAATCTCCCATTGCATCTCCTAGGGATACTAGTGGAGGTGAGAGCTACAATCGAGTAGCTCCACCTTTTCTATCTCCCGATATACCGGTTCCCCATCCCCATTTGAACATTCGAGGCGACCCACCTAAGTTTTCCGTTGAGAATTTCGATACTTGGCGATTTGAGTTTCGCTCTCATGTTTGCAATGCCTTTAATGAACTTTGGAGAATCATCTTGGAAGGCTTCAACCCTTACAACCCCGACAAGTTGACTAGAAGAGAAGCGGTTGATAGTCAACTCAACAACACCGCCTTGCACATGATTCAAACTAGTGTGGGGACAAAGGATTTGCCTCGTGTTCGGAACTACACCACCGCCAAGGAAGCTTGGGAAGGTTTGGCCGCTAGTTGCATTGGAAGTGAGAGCACGAGAAGGAACAAGTATAATGCTCTTCGGAATCAAGCCGAAGGATTCATGAGGCTACCGGATGAAGATCATCAAGTCATGTATTCAAGACTTCTCATCGTTGCCGATTCCTTCCGGCTTATTGGTGCCACCCACATCAATGACTCTTGGATCAAGGAGAAGTACATTGAATGCATGATGTCGTATGTACCCATTGATGTCAAGACCCTTGTTGGAAGAGAATGCTATTCCTCTCTCTCATCTCAAGATGCCGTGCACGAGATGCAAGCCCTCAAGGTGCTCGAGCAAAACTCTCATGATTCTCTCAATCGTGCCATTGGTATGTCAAAAGGGAACAATCTTGCCTTGATGGTCAACCCCGTAGAAGAAGTGTACCCTCAAGAGCAATATAGGGCATCTTGGAGTATGTCCTATCCGGAAGATTTGAAATGCCACTATCATGATCACATGGCCTTCCATGCTAAGTCTTTTTGGGTTGATCCTTACAAGGCCAAGGAAGACAACATCAAGAGAAACAACAAAAGTGGATTCACTAGCTTTGGCCCAAAAACAAGAACATGCTACAATTGTGATGACAAGCGCCATTTCATCGCCGAATGCCCCTATGAGAATAGGGAGGACCATAATGGAAGGCTCATTCCCAAAGACAAGAGCAAAGACTCAAAGGGCAAATATTTAAAATCCCCCAACAAGAAATTCTACAACAAGAAGACCAAGAAGGGCAAGAGGCCCTCAAGAGTTGTGCTAGTGACTAGAGAAGAATACTCCTCCGATGAAGTTGAAAGTCCTAGTGATGATGAAGACGAAGAAAGCTCAAAGGAAGTAGCCGCCATTGTCACTACCAATATTCCCTCTTCATCTCTCTTTGAATCCCCCAATGAGAATGCTCCTATCAAGAATGCACATTGCTTCATGGCAAGATCCACCTTGGACACATCTATTGTGCTCTCAACTCAAGAAGAATATACCTCCGGAGATGATGAAGAAGATGCAACCTCTAATGGATTGGTCGCTCTAGCCTCCCTCTCCACTAAATCTTCATCACCAAGTGAATCTCTCAATGAGGTCATTCATGTGGAGGAAGAAAGTTGCCTCATGGCTAAATCCTCCGAGGTATCATCTCCTAGTCCCTCTATGCCTAACATATCAAGTGACCTAGGAGTTGATCATGCTAGTCTAATAGTGAAACAAGAAATGCTTGAGTTTGATGAATTCATTCTTAACTTACAAGGTAACACTAAAAAGCATGTTTCAAATGTCATGGCTCGTACAGCTCAACTAAGTGATACTCTTGAGAAAAAATGTCAAATAGAGAGAGAAGACTCTCTTGAAATTCATGCTCTTAAAAATGCTCTTGAGGAAAGTCAAGAAACCATAGCTTCTCTTGAAGAGAGGCTAGAAAATATTGAAGAGCCTCAAGATAAAATTAACAAGCTCACTAAAGCTAGAGATCTTGCTAGGGCTAAGAATAAAGTGCTTAAAAAGGAAAAGGCCCAATTTGGTGTTGATCATGAGAAACTTGTGAAGGATCTAGATGAACTAGACAAAGCTCACAAAGCTTTGAAGAGTGAATACACTCTCCTATCCAAGTCAAATGAGCAACTTCAAATTAGGCTTGCTTCATATGATGTGCCTAGTTCCTCTACCCCTTCATGCGATCATGCAAATGTTATTGCGGAAAATGCTAGGTTGAAGGATGAACTTGCTAAGGCCTCCTCTCCCCAAAGTAAACTTTCTTTGGATGATCTCTTGAGTAAGCAAAGATCAAACAATGGGAAGGAGGGCCTTGGTTATGGGGCCAAGGCAAAGAAGGCTAACAAGCAAAAGGCCAAGCCCGCACAAGAGAAGAAGAAAGATATCACTAATGGTGAAGCCCCTAAGGGCAAAACCATTAATGATGATGATGCGGGAAATTCTAACCCTCACTATGTTTTATTTAAAGATTATTATGGTGATGTTTATGCTAAATATGTTGGCCCATATGATGGTTATGTTGCTTGGTCTATTTGGGTCCCAAAGACCCTTGTTGCTAACAAAAGAGGACCCATTGAGAAATGGGTACCTAAATCCAAGAATTGATCTCATGTAGGACTATGCCGCCGGAGGTTCAAAATGGGTACTTGATAGTGGATGTACAAGTCATATGACCGGCGGCAAGAATCTCGTCAAGGAGTTGAGGCCCAATATAAATGATATCACCGTCTCCTTTGGCGATAATTCTACATCCGAGGTATTGGGTTTTGGCAAGGTTGTGGTTGCACACAACATTACTCTTGTGGATGTCATGCTTGTCAAAACCCTTGGTTACAATTTGCTTTCCGTTTCCGCCCTTGGCAAGATGGGTTTCGCCGTCTTTATTGATAATGATATTGTGGTCCTCTTGTGGAGCAAGACTCTAAAAGTCGCTTTCGTTGGGTATCGCAAACATAACTTGTATGTGGTGGACTTTTCGGGGACCACCACTTCAAGTGCGATGTGCCTATTCGGAAAGGCGGATGTGGGTTGGTTGTGGCATCGCCGCCTAGCCCATGTCAACATGAGAACTTTGCAAAGTCTTCACAAGGGGAACCATATTGTGGGACTAATGGAAAATGTTTCTTTTGCCAAAGATCGTGTTTGTAGGGCTTGTGTTGAAGGCAAAATGCATGACTCTCCGCATCCAAGCAAGACTATCATCTCTTCCAAGAGGATCTTGGAGCTCCTTCATGTGGATCTCTTTGGTCCCGTTACTCATGCAAGCCTTGGTGCGAAGAAACATTGCTTGGTGATTGTTGATGATTACTCAAGATACACTTGGGTCTACTTTCTCAAGACGAAAGATGAGACTCAACAAATATTCATTGACTTTGCTACCGAGGTGCAACGCCAACACAACCTCCTCATTATGGCAATAAGAAGTGACAACGGCTCCGAGTTCAAGAACTATACACTCAATGATTTTCTTAGTGATGAGGGGATACGTCATCAATATTCCGCTGCTTACACCCCTCAACAAAATGGTGTTTCGGAAAGGAAGAACCGGACTCTTATGGATATGGCAAGATCTATGATGGTGGAGTATAAGTCCCACTATAACTTTTGGGCCGAAGCCATCTCCACCGCTTGCCACTCTTCTAACCGGCTCTATCTCCGCAAGGGATTGAACAAGACTCCATATGAAATACTCACCGGCAACAAGCCCAATATATCATACTTCAAGGTGTTCGGTTGTAAGTGTTTCTACAAAATCAAAGGAGTTCGTTTGTCTAAATTCGCTCCTAAAGCTTTGGAGGGTATATTTGTTGGTTACGGTGCCGAATCTCACACTTATAGAGTCTTTGATGTATCCTCCGGGATTATCATTGAATCTTGTAGTGTGAAGTTCGAAGAAAATGATGGCTCCCAAGTGGGGCAAGTTGATGTATGTGCAGGTGATGAAATACCTCAAGATGCCATAGTAAAAATGGGTGTGGGATTTTTCCGCCCCATTGAGGGACATGGTGTGGTGTCTCGGGAAGGATTATGCTCTACCACGGTGGAGCCCTCATCTTCTCAACATCAACAATCCCCATCTATTGAAGCAAATAATGCACCAACCCAAGAACAAGAACAAAATCCTCCCTCTTGTGTGCAAGATCAAGGACAAGATCAAGGACAAGATCAACCACGGATTCATGATGGATCCGATGAATATCCTTTCAACATTCTTCTCTCACCGGATAATGTCCAAGATCAAGCACATGAGGATGAGCAACCTCAAGTAATTGAGGAAGCTCAAGTTGAAGGTCAAGACGGGGACCCAAATGATCAAGTTGACCAAGTGACACCTCCAAGGCCAAGAAGAACCAAGGAGGAGATCGAGGCCCATCGTCTAGCAAGAAGAGAAAGGACCCTTGAAATTCGTGGACACACACATGACAAGGTCCTTGGTGATGTTCGAGCAAAGGTCTCCACAAGAAGGCAATTGGCTAACTTTAGCAATCAGCATGCTTATATCTCCGTAGTGGAACCCAAGAAAGTGTTTGAAGCCCTTGAAGATTCGGATTGGGTGGAAGCTATGCATGAGGAACTCAACAACTTCAAGCGCAACAAAGTGTGGACCTTAGTAGAGAAGCCAAAGGGGTGCCGCAATGTTATAGGCACTAAATGGATATTCAAGAACAAGCAAGATGAGTTTGGAAATATTGTGAGGAACAAGGCAAGATTGGTGGCTCAAGGTTTCTCTCAAGTTGAAGGAATTGACTTTGGAGAGACCTATGCTCCCGTGGCTCGCCTTGAGTCCATCCGTATCCTTATTGCTTATGCATCGCATCATAACTTTAAGTTACAACAAATGGATGTGAAAAGTGCATTTCTTAATGGTCCTTTGCATGAAGAGGTTTATGTTAAGCAACCCCGGGGTTCGAGGATCTCAACTTTCCTAACCATGTCTACAAGCTTGATAAAGCACTTTATGGTCTCAAACAGGCTCCTAGAGCTTGGTACGAGCACCTTAAAGAATTGTTGGTAGACCGTGGGTTTGATGTTGGGTTAATCGATCCCACTCTTTTTACTAAGAGGGTCAATGGGGAGCTTTTCGTTTGCCAATTATATGTTGATGATATTATCTTTGGCTCTACTAACAAAGCTTTCAATGATGAATTTTCAAAGCTTATGACCGATAGGTTTGAGATGTCTATGATGGGAGAGATGAAGTTCTTCCTTGGTTTTGAGATCAAGCAATTGAGAGAAGGAACCTTCATCAATCAAGCAAAATATCTCCAAGACATGCTCAAGAGGTTCAAGATGACCGAGTTGAAGGGTGTGGCCACTCCTATGGTTACCAAATGTCATCTTGCACTAGATCCCAATGGTAAAGAGGTGGATCAAAAGGTATATCGCTCCATGATTGGATCCTTGCTTTACCTTTGTGCATCTAGACCGGACATAGTGTTGAGCGTTGGTGTGTGTGCAAGGTATCAAGCTTCTCCTAAGGAGAGCCACATGATGGCTCTCAAAAGAATCTTTCGATATTTGGTTGATACCCCAAGATATGGTATTTGGTACCCCAAAGGCTCAAGTTTTATTCTCAATGGTTATACCGATGCGGATTGGGCGGGTGACAAAGATGATAGGAAATCAACTTCCGGGGCTTGCCAATTCCTTGGTAGGTCCTTGGTGTGTTGGTCTTCTAAGAAGCAAAATTGTATATCTCTCTCCACCGCCGAAGCCGAATATGTTGCCGCCGCAAGTGGATGCACTCAATTGTTATGGATGAGGCAAACTTTAAAGGAATATGGTGTCATTTGTGACAAAGTGCCTCTATTATGTGACAATGAAAGTGCCATCAAGATTGCCTATAATCCGGTGCAACATTCAAGAACAAAGCATATTGAGATCCGGAATCATTTCATAAGGGATCATGTTGCCCGTGGTGATATTGAGCTTATCTATGTTCCTACCAAAGATCAACTTGCCGATATATTCACGAAGCCTCTTGATGAAGCAAGGTTCTCTTATTTGAGGAATGAGCTAAATATCATTGATTCAAGGAGTATAGCTTGACCATCTTGCAAACACACCTTTGTCTCAAAACTTTATTTGGTTTAGATGTGGGCATGGAAATAGGGGAGTGCGGTTTAAATTATTGAGCTATCCCTCCCCCCATAATGCCAACATTAAGAAATCATTCTCTTAATATCATATGTTGATATGTGAGCGTCAATGATGAGTAGTGGCTTGGACCCAAGATATATCTTCGCGGTGCCATACCACAACACTCATATATGGTGGCCTAGGCCACCACACTCTTCTTTGTGAAGAGTTGGAGTTATTTGGATCTTATCGTTTTTTTTTACCACTCCTTGTTCTTATGGGAAATCACTCTAGTTTGGCCTTATTTGCTCATATCTTGCAAACTTGAGTGATCATGTACCATTAACAGTTTGAGCCTTCTAAACCTAAGCCTACACTCATCTATAAGCCATTTCCATCTTGCTCATTTGTCATGTTTGGTAAAAACTTGGAGTTTGAGGTTTCTCGGTAGGATGATCTAGGTTGCCCCATCTTATTGGTAAATATGCATCTTATATGTGAGGTGATAGTTTATTGCACCACATATGGGTACGCAAATAACCAACTAAAGATAGGCGGGATTAACGGTGTTCCGGAATTTTCCAGAACACCGGATAATCCGCCCCCCAGGCGACCTGGAAAATCCGGCCCGGCCGGATTATCCGCCCTAAACTAGGGCCGGATTATCCGAACTGGGCTGATCTTGAAAGGGCTGAGGACGAGGCCGCGGGGGGGAAACGGTTCATTCCACCCCCACGCGCCTCTCTCTCCTCTCAAGTTCGCCGGAGCTTCTCCTCCTCGCCGGAGTCGCCCCGTCCACTTCCTCCCGGAGTTTTTGGGTGGATCGGGTGCTCCTCCCTCCTAGCTACCTTCTCCTCCAAGCGGCTTTCGCAATGGATGCGGGTATGACTCACAATCTCTAACCCTAGGTGTTGTGATTTGTATGTGCTATTTTCTTGGTGGATTTGGTGTCTAGTTGTTCCAAATTGCTTGTAGTGTACTCCTCTTGCATGCTATAAGGCCGATCTGTTCCAAGACAAGTTGTTGATTGCAAATCTGCTAGATTCGCAGGGCCGGATTATCCGGCCCCCGCGAGGACCGGATTATCCGGTCTGGCCGGATTATCCGCCCCCTTGGGGCACCGGATTATCCGGCCTGGAGCTTCATCGCCACTGCAGTTTTGATACAATCTATCTTGTTTTAGACTTGTACCAGCTTATAGTATGTTTCTAGAGTGCATTACTGTATCATACATGACTTATGAGCATTATCTTCTCTTTGCTATCCATCTTTGCTATTCACAGGCCGTACTTCTCGGGGTACTTCTCGGAGACGCCCAAGGGCTGATCGGTCAAGTGATGAGTTCGTGTCCAACGCTCCTCGCAAGTCAACCTCATCTAGGCACAAGAACAAGGCATCAAGGGAAAACTACAAGACCATGGACCCTATTTCTTATTCTGCTATCCGCATGAAGAACTGGTATGAAGACCTCCCAAGGGATGAAGAGACAGAGGGCAGGAAATACTGGTGCATGGAACAGGAGTTCATCTATAAGGATATCTATGAGCCCATGAAGAAAGTACGTCCCATGCAAGCTATCGATGTGGACGTTACGGCAGTCAACAATCACTTTGCAGATGCCATCTGGGTGGCTGGTAGGATGGGCTTGAAGGATTTGATGAAGATTCGATGTGACTATAGTCCAGAGTTGGTGAAGCAGTTCTTTGCTACATTGGCCATCCAGAAAGATGATGACCGTACTATGGAATGGATGTCTAGCTCCACTCACTGTACTGCCACCTTGCGCCGTTTTGCTGCTATTCTTGGAGTTCCTGCAGAAGGAGGCCGTCGTCTCCATGGACCTCAGAAGGCAGATAAGAATGCACTGTTTGACCTCTATACATCTGCTGGAAAAGTGGGAGAGACCAAGGGGCTGCTTAGCATTTATAGTCAGTTACTCAGGTTCTTTCGGTCCACCATCGCTCCTAGTGGTGGTAACAATGATGCTATCCGGGGAACTCTGGTGGATCTCATGTACCTCAGCTTTTGGTGTGCTCGTGATGAGAATGAGGAACGTAACTACACTATTGATATCATGGACTACATCTTCCATGAGATTCATGATGCCATGGTCTCCCGCACCACTATACCTTATGCGCCCTACATCCAGCTCCTCATCAACAACACTGCGAGCGTGAGTGGTGAAGACTTGAGCGGGTACCCTATGATGAATCACTCTGTCAAGAAGGCCTACAAGCTTAAGCCTGTCTCGTCTGCTGTACCTCCACCTGACTCATTCATGGGTGATGCTCGTTCTAGTGGATTTGCTCCTGCTCGCCATCCTGACCTCCCTGCTATGAAGAAACAAGTGAACAGGCTCAGTTGGTTTCAGCGTTACATCCTTTGCATGAACATTGAGATCCATAAGGAGAACTATGCGGCTAGCCGGGAGCGTTCTGAGATTAAGCATACTCAGGCGGTTATTCTGCACAAGCTCGGTGGTGAGCAAGGACCCCCTCCTCGGCCTCCGGCTCACCCGGGTTACGAGTGGGTGGCATTCCGCACAGGTTCTGTGGAGTGATCTTGATAGTTGCATTCAGAGGTCCAGTCTCACTCGTCGTTCTCCGGATGCACCTGACACTGATGAAGAAGCAGAAGAAGAAGAAGAAGAAGAGGCGCAAGAGTCCGATGATGATGATGCCTCCGAGTGATCCCCATGGGGCGAGTAGCATCGCGCTTGTCCCCTTTTTGGCGTCTCGATGCCAAAGGGGGAGAAGCGTTCTATTAGGAACTCTCTCGGGGATTTGCATGGTTTGGGCACAAGCATATGCGTTTATCATTCCTTTATTGCTTGTGTTCCCTCTTATTTGAACTGTTTGCTTTGGTTGAGTCCCGTTTAAAACTATGTGCTATGTGGTGTGAGACATTGTTATGGTTTTAGGATTTCTATATGTTGAGATCAAGGATACTATATTATGTGTGATGCTATATCTCCGTATCTTATATCTACACATGGGTATGATTTCTTGCATCCTATCTCAGCTTCATATTTGTATATGTCTCTTGTTAGAACTCATGATGGATACCTCTTGTGTTGAGGCACCTCGCTCCTATGTGTTGTGTATTTGTATTCAAATGCAAATTACTTATATGCACACATGTAGGGGGAGTGCCTCTATGTTCTTTTGCCATCATGCTCGTCTCTATAGTAATTCTCTTGCAAATCCGTATATTGTCATCAAACACCAAAAAGGGGGAGATTGGAAGAACATCTCCCATATTATGTTTTGAGTGTTTGATGTCAATGTATGTGATACACTAATGTTTGTGTAAGTGGTACAGGGATTATATATATACATTTGTATGTGTGTTGGATGTGGTTAGTGCTGTCAAAAAGGATCAGCAAAAATGTTCATCAGGCCGGATAATCCGGGCCGGATATTTCCAAAATATCCAGCCCCCAGAATTTCGGCTAAGGACTTGGGGAAATGCAGCTCAGTATAGGGGCCGGACATTTTCCCGGATATTGTCCCGGTTTTGTCCCAGGGCCGGATAATCCGGGCCGGACATTTCAAGAATATCCGGCCCCCTCGAAAACGGCTAAGGACTTGAGGAAAAGCAGCTCAGTATAGGGGCCGGACAATTGCCCGGACATTGTCCTGGTTTTGTACCAGGAGGCCGGATTATCGGGGGGCGGATTATCCGGCCCTAACTTAGGCCGGATTATCCGGCCCCCCGGAAGGCTCAACGGCTGGATTTTGGAGAGGGGTATTTATACCCCTCTTCTTCTTCCTTCCCCCTTTGCTCAATCATTACACGAGAAATCTGCCAAGCTTCACCTCCATTAGAGCCACCTCAAGAAATACAAGATTTGCAAGATCTCCTTCCTCCCCCAACCAAAGCTCTTGATCTTTGGAGATTCGAAGGAGAAGCCACCGATCTACATCCTCACCGAAGCGATTTTCATTTCCCCTCATTTGTTTGAGGGATCTCATGCTAGTGTTCCTATTTGGTTCCCTAGTTGATTTGTGTTGATGTGTTGTTGTTGATTGTTGTATTGTTACAGATTTGGGAACCTCCAATTCGGTTGTGGATGTGTGCCCCAAGAACCTTGTAAAGGCCCGGTTTCTGCCTCGAGGAAATCCCTTAGTGGAAGTGGGCTAGGCCTTCGTGGCGTTGCTCACAGGAGATCTGAGTGAAGCCTTCGTGGCTGTTGGTTTGGCTTGCGTAGCAACCACACTCCTCCAAACGTAGACGTACCTTCTTGCAAAGGAAGGGAACTACGGGAATCATCTCCGTGTCATCGCGTGCTCCACTCTCGGTTACCTCTATCCCATTCTATCTCCTATATTGCGTAGTTATATCTTGCTTAGTTGATAACCTTGTCATATAGGTAAATTCACTTAGTTGCATATCTAGAGAATTTACCTTTGTGTCAAGCCTAAATTGAAAAAAGAACTAAAAATTGGTTAGCACCTATTCACCCCCCCTCTAGGTGCGGCATACGATCCTTTCAACATGACCTGGTGGGCCCAGCCCACGAGTGGGCGGTCAGTTTGGAAATGACCGATCGATGTGCGTTTACCGAGGCGTTTCCTCGATCCTCGTGCGTAGTGCAGGTAGTGGGCCACCGTTTTCTCTCCCATTACGACATGTGTAGAGTCAGATTCCCTTCTTGATTTTAGTTGCCCGGATTTAACGGCTCGGATGAAGGCTCAAGGTTCTTTATAAGCGGAGGGGGCAGGTCAGTTCATCCCTTCGCCGCCCATTCTCTCCATCTTCTTCCTCTCAATCTCCACTCTCCATTGTGATATGGATATCCAGGCCTGGTACACTAGGACAGCCATTGATATGATAATTAGGTCTAAGGTTATACCAGTATTTTATTATAGTCTTGTTATTAGGAAATAATAATGTAGCCAGGTCATGTGGTGGGCCAATTAGGGTTAAATTAGTGTTGTGTTTGGTTTTGGGCCTGTCCAAACCAAACCAGGTCAGGGCCCATAGTGGGGCGCCCCAGCCTAGCAAGGCTGGCCGGCCACTTCCCCTCATATAAGGAGGTGGGATGGCTAGGGTTTAGATAGACAAGTTTAGACTAAAGATTAGGGTTTACCCCATTGTGCGTGTTCACGTGTATCATCCCTCTGGGGGTACGGCGTTGTCGTTTATCTATATTATCCGCTGCGAAGGTTCTTGTGTTCATCAAGGATTGTCTAGCTCAAGGTTTGAGGCGTATCGTTGATCGATCCGTTGCTTGCTGGATTCGTTCCCTCTTCTCCAGGCTGCGTCCATCGCGTTGTTGGGAGGAATTACTACCCCAGGTTCTCGCTGTGAAAGATCGGGCAACACTCAAGGAGGATCTGCTGGGATCTCCCTTATCAGGTGGTATTAGATTTCTGGGTTGCTCACGGCGAGGTTTTGTTGATCGATCGCATCTAGATCAGTTTGCATCGGAGAAGTTTGGCTCTAGATCGGAGGAGTTTGGCTCTCGATCGAAGGAGGTTGGTTGGAGGAAGTTTGGAGCGGTTGTGGTGCAGTTTGCAGGTCATCCATGGCTGTTTCGGAGGTCAAAATCGCGAAAAATCGAGGTTGGAATCGGGAAGAAGACGCAGATTCGTGACCAGATCCGGTTTCCCGACCGGTCAACCGGACCCAGGACCGGCCGAACCAGTCCCAGACCCGGCCAAACCGGGCCGCAGGCCGGCCCATCCGGCCCAAACTGGACCCCAGACCGGTGCCAGCCGGGCCAATTCCAGGGGAGTCGGCCGCCCCAGCCGGCGTCCAGGCCGGTCAGACCAGGTCCTGGACCGGACCAACCGGTCCCCAGGCCAATCAACCGGGCCCTGAGCCGGACCAACCGGTCCCCAGGCCGGTCTAACCGGGCTCTGGGCCGGGCAGACTGCTGTTGTGGCTGTGTTTTCTCCCGCGATGCAGGCTACTGTTGCGACTGTTTCATCTCCGACGGTGTCACCTGCGCCTGTTGTTCCGTCTGCTGCGGTTTCGGAGTTTTCTGCTACTATTTCTGCACAATTGCGTGCTATAGGTTGGAAGGAAGACATCTATCGCGACTACATGCGTTTTCTGAGGGGTTCATCTTTCGGTGTCGTTACATGGCGGTTGGCTCGTTCCGCGACACCAATAGAATTTCAAGTTTGGGAGTCAACCATTGACTGTGGTTTTGCGCAATGCAAGGCGGCAGATAGCACGTTCGGTGGCCAAATTGAATTTGATCTAGCATACCGGCGTGTTGATAATGAGTTAGCTGAGTGGTATCATGACTTTCTAATAGTTCAAGGTATAATTGGTCTACGGTCTAGTTGGGCAGATTTCAAGCAGTTTCTGCGTGCTAGATTTAAGTTTCCACGGTTGGATAAGCCGGTGGTGTGCTCTAACACTACCGTGATGGAGGTGGTTCCACTACCAACAGTCACTAAGGACGAGGTGATATCTTCAGAGGAGAGGAAACCTGGCTCTGATACCAAGAGCGCTACTATGACTGTTGAGGAGGATGTACCGTTGAGTGGGCTGAATATGCAACTCAAGAGGGTATAGGATGATGCTTGCAAGATAGTTGACAAGGGTCAGCGGTGGAGTTTGTTTCAGACTCAGTGCTTTATCAAGAGCAAGGCTTGCAAGTTGATGATTGATGGTGGTAGCTATACTAATGGCATAAGCAAGGCGATGGTGGCAGCATTGGGGTTGTCTACATGGCGTCTTCCTGAACCTAAGCGTCTTGATTGGTTGAATAGCTGTGGTATGCTGAAGATTACTCACAAGGTGTGTGTGCCATTTGCAGTTGATGACTATGTTGATGAGATAGAGTGCGATGTGTTGCCATTGGAGGTGTGCGGATTGCTACTTGGGCGTCCTTGGCAGTATGATCGTAATGTGACAGATGCTGGGAGAGCAAATACATATTCTTTTATGCATGGTGGCAAACAGCGGACTTTGAAGCCTATGGGTGATGATCATATCAAATCCGATGTGGAGTTAGTGGTGCGTAAAGAGAAGTTGCACAAGCCTAAAGTGCAGCAAGAGGTACATGATATTCCGAGCATTGATGTTGGTGATGTTTCAGCCATGCCTATAGATGAAAGCCAGTTCTTGTTGGTGACAAGCCGGATGAAGCTACACTTGTTGTTGATGTGTATGTTACAGCATGTTCTACAGTTCCAGTTTGTGTTGATGCTAGTATACAGACTGATGATGTTTGTGCTGATGGTGTGTCAGTACATATGGCGCAGATGCGCGTGGGAGGAGTGGGAGGTGAGCGCGTCAGTGGAGACAGTGGGCAGCGGCACTATCGTGCTAGGAGTACCGCAGTCCAGTTTTCCGCGACACCGCGGATGCATCGAGGCAAGGATGGACGTGTGAGACATCTATGTGGCCCAGGAATTACACATCTTGTGCAGGGTCATGTGCGGCGACACAAGGGTCCATCAAAACATCGCAAGAAGAAGGTGGTGGCGCCGAAGTCCAAGCTCATGTGGAGAAGAAAGGAGGCGCCAAGTGCTGTATCAAGTCAAGCAGGCCGCGAGGGAGGATGTGGTGTGGAAGGCAAGCAAGACTTGAGGACGGCGAGGACGTGTCATGTTCATATCACGTCACCTTTTTCCAGAAGACCCTCACGCGTTGGGGACAACGCTTCTTGAAGAAGGGGAGAGATGATATGGATATCCAGGCCTGGTACACTAGGACATCCATTGATATGATAATTAGGTCTAAGGTTGTACCAGTATTTTATTATAGTCTTGTTATTAGGAAATAATAATGTAGCCAGGTCATATGGTGGGCCAATTAGGGTTAAATTAGTGTTGAGTTTGCTTTTGGGCCTGTCCAAACCAAACCAGGTCAGGGCCCATAGTGGGGCGCCCCAGCCTAGCAAGGCTGGCCGGCCACTTCCCCTCATATAAGGAGGTGGGATGGCTAGGGTTTAGATAGACAAGTTTAGACTAAAGATTAGGGTTTACCCTATTGCATGTGTTCACGTGTATCATCCCTTCGGGGGTACGGCGTTGCCGTTTATCTATATTATCCGCTGCGAAGGTTCTTGTGTTCATCAAGGATTGTCTAGCTCAAGGTTTGAGGCATATCGTTCATCGATCCGTTGCTTGCTGGATTCGTTCCCTCTTCTCCAGGCCGCGTCCATCGCGTTGTTGGGAGGAATTACTACCCCAGGTTCTCGCTGTGAAAGATCGGGCAACACTCAAGGAGGATCTGCTGGGATCTCCCTTATCACATTGCCACTGCACCGAGCGCACAGAGCAGTGGGGAAAATCCTCCGACGATATGGGGAATAAGAGGATCGCCACCTCCTCGAGCGCCGCCGCTAGCGCCACCGGAGCAAGGCCAAGCGTCGCCGCACCGAGGTCCTCTGACACCGTCGATGCCGTCGACGCCGAGGCTGTCCAATGCAATTGGGGGTTGTCCACCATGACGAAGCGCGAGGAGAACAAAATGCGCCGCTTGGGGCTGATCTCCAACAACGAGAAGGACATCAGGTTTCCAGGCGCGGAATCTCGCCCCAAGCCTCCCGCCGGATTCGTAGTGATGTTCGCCACGTTCTTGTACTACGGGATCTCTCTTCCAGCCCACGAATTTCTTCTTTGCCTCCTTTTTACCTAGGGCGTCTAGCTATGGCAGCTCACGCCGAACTCTATTCTGCATCTTGCCATTTTCATCACCATCTGTGAGAGCTTTCTCGGCATCGACCCACACTGGGGCTTGTGAAAGAAGATTTTCTTTGTCAAGCGCAATTGCGGGAACAATGGTCCTTATGTCGTGGGCGGAGTCGGCTTTGTCGTCCGCAAGGAGGCGAAGTACGTCAACTTCCCAATGAGAGAGTCGGTTCAAAGTTGAAGGAAGAAGTGGTTCTACCTCAGGGACCAGCAGGCTCCGAACCACCTCTCCGACCTGCCGAAGTTTTCGTACGTCCTGGAAGCTAAGTCGAAGAAATCATGGAGGAACATTCTGACCGCCGAAGAGAATCCAGCAGCCGACGAGTTGTATGAGAGGGTCCTGGAGCTGAAAAAATCTGGAGGTCTGACGATGCTTGGCACCGAATTCGTTGCCCTCTTCCCGAAGCGTCGTATCCAGCCAGTGATGGCTAGGGGGCACCCGATGTGGTTGTATACCGGCCCCAAGGACTCGACCCGCATTAATGCCTCAGATTATTCAGATAAGGAGCTCTTGGATGAGGTCAGGCGCTTGACTCACTTTAGCCAAGAAGACACCATCGCCCGGAATCCCTTGTGGATCCCTACAACGCCCGTCACTTGCCAGCCGAGGTAATTCTATTGTCTTCACATTCCATACTCGATATAACTTTGTACTCGATGGATGCTTTTTAACTTCGACTTTATTTTGACTTGGCAGGGCCTTACTATTGCGAGATGTTATCCTCCTTCCCTCGAGAGTGGGATAGAACCCGAAGACGATGAGTCGGAGGAGAACCTCGAGGAGGTAGCCGACAGTGAAGCTACAGAGGACAATGAAGACGAAACTGAAGATGTCGAGGGTTTCACTGTCAAATGCTGAAAGCGCGCTGCTGAAGAACTGATCGACACAGTGGAGTCGAGTCCTAGCGACCACCAAGACGATGATGCTGATCATATTGTGCTTGTTGAAGCGGATGGCAGGCGTCTTTTTGCCGATGAGGATGATATGATGTTTGAATCGTAAGTGTGCTTTTTCTCTTTTACGCCGTCGATTCTCCTTATTGCCTCATCTGCTTTCCTGATATGTTTGAATTTGTTTGGCCAGTGACGAAGGATGGTAGATCCTCCACCTCCGATGAAACCGAGGGTCAGCTCTGAAAAAGACGGTGACCACGGGAGCCGAGGAATTAGTGAAGAAATCGCCAGCTCCGCCAGAGGATTCACTTGTTACTCCTTCGCCCCCGAAAAGGGTGTTGAAGAAGAAGAAGGACAACACCTCGGCTGCCGCTCCTGCATGATTTAACTTCGACGGCATGTGTGGCAACTCGAAATTAGAAGGGCATGATGCAAGAGGTACCTTGCCATAATATAGTGCACATTGATTTGCGTGAAAGTCAAGCTCCACTAACTTTGACAAAGTTTATTGAAGAAATTATCGAAATCTACAATATTATATGTATGCCATATTAATATAGTACTTTTTTTGCTCTTATATTAATAATATACTTTATGATGAATGAAATGGTATTGACTTGATACTCTAGGTGCAGGTGAAAGATCACACGGGTTGACTTTCAAAAAATCTTATAGATACTATATTATATTTTGGCATAGAGAGAGTAACTAATAAATTCCTAAAATATACGGTATACTCGAAAAAGGAAACCGATATACTACTACGTGACGCTCCAACGCCCGCGATGAAAACCCACCCGCGCTTCCAATGAGGAAGTCGAGAGGGCAAGCGTGTAGGTATATATATGGAAATAGATAGGAGATAGGAAGGCCTACTCTCCGTAACCTAGCCGACGAGCGAGTACTCATGCCGCCCCTGTGGTCGCGCCGCGCCGCCGCGACCGAGAACGCGCCGGCAGACGACGTTGAATCCAGCGACTGCGGCATCTGCTTCCTCCCGTTCGATTGCGAAGCGCCGCCGATCTTCCAGGTACTAGCTGCACGCGATCTTCCAATTTGATCCCTCGATCGATCTATCTTTCTTTTTTTGCCGTGGTGATGATTGCGGCCTGCTAATTTGTTTTGCAGTGCGACGCCGGGCACGTGATCTGCTCGTCATGCCGGGACATGCTGGAGCTGCCGGAGGGGATGTGCCACGTGTGCTGCGGCAAGGCCGCTTGCCGCGGATCCCGCCGGGCCCACGGCCGCGACGTCTGGCCGGAATACTACGGCTCACGCATCCGCAGCCGCGCGCGCCGCGGACCGTGTCGCTGCCCCGGCGACTGCGACTTCGTCGGCTCCGCGGCGGAGCTTCTCTGCCACTTCGTCAGCGTGCACAACTGGCCGTGCACCAACGGGGTGCTCGCTGGGGACACCATCGCCGTCCGCCTCCGGGATGGCGTCAACATCGTCGCAGTTGACTGCGTCGCCGCCTCCGACGACGACGACAACCGCCGGGACATCGCCGGACGGTACCTGCTCGCGCTGGTGGTGGTCGAGCTGGAGGATGAGGGCGTGACGATGGGCCGCAGCGTCTCCGGTTTCTGCATCCGCCCCCGCGGGGCCGCCTTCGACCGGCGCTCGTTGCGTCCAGCCAAGGACGCGCAATGCCAGCTCTGCCTCTCCTACACGCGCAACGTCTACGCCGCCGCCGATGACGACACGCTGGTGCGGCGCCACCACCAGAAGACCAACGCCAGCGTGGCCTGCAGCGATCTCGCCCGTGGGCTGCCTGGCCGCGACGGCTGGTTCAAGGCCGATGTCTTGCTGTCCGACGACCTCGACGACAACGAGGAGACCGTCGAGGTCAACCTTAGGACTATCATCAGCTAGATCGGTGCTGGTCGCGGGAGAGGAAACGATTTGGGATGTGGATTGAGATCAAAGATCTTGTTAGGATTTTGGTGATGATACCCTTGCCAGGGGTTGTTATATTACTTCGTAACCGTATGATGCAGTGATCCGATTTGTGAATGCTCAACTATAACAGGAGAAAGTTGTGAATGAGCTCGGTGTTGAACGTGACTCCGTGGCATAAACACTGTATAACAGAAAAAATATGAGCATGTTATCTCCAGCACTTTTTTTTATGTGAATGAGCTCGCCTGTTGGACCTGTGACTTTTTTTGTGGCATAAAGATTGTAAAAATAAAATCCACCAGAAATCATCAACATTGTACATAACCATACATATATGGCAAATCTATGCTATATGGCAAACATAAAAACTGAACAACGTGAGTCTTATCTTAGAGCTGATATTTGTTAAACTGGAGGAGAGAGAATAAATAGAAAGAGAAGGTTGTCTTCTCTTAGCTAAGATCTCTTTAAAAAGAAGAGAAATGATTTTCTCCATTTACCATATATCTTTCCTTACCAACGTAATATCCTACCGAAATTTAATTATTTCTCATTAATTGTAAGGGATGACAATAAAAGATAAGGAACATGATTGCTTTCCCCCGGGGGATCCACGCTCCGCAACCTCCTGGTCGCGCGTCGTTGATTTTTTACATCGTGCGTCCACCATCCCACGTCGCTGGCAGCCTGGCACAAGGAAGCAATCAAACTGGGACCACCCATGTTCTCCCTCATTCCTATCTCTTCCACATCTGTTCGTCAACCACATCATGGTCCCGTGTTCCAGCCATCGCCGCCGCCTCCCAGCCACTCGCCGGCAACGCCCCCGCCACGCGACGCCGCCTCACAGCCCCTCTCCGGCGCCACCTTCCGAGCGCGTGCAGCCCCCCGAGCCACGCGCCGCCGCCACCTTCCGAGCGCGTGCAGCCCCCGAGCCACGCGCCGCCGCCTCCTGAGCCGCTCGCCGGCGCCGCCTCCTGAACCGCGCGCCGCCGCATCCCAGCCGTGTGATGCGTGCGCCATGGAGCTCCTGCGTGCGGCCGTCTGCCAGAAATCCCCGCTCTAGCTCCACTTCGCCGGCCACCGTCCGACCTCCACCACTTCGCCATGTTCCCCGGGAGTCGCCGTCGACCTCCACCGGTCAATCTCCGCCTGGACCGCAGACATTCTCGACGCATGCCTGCACCTGCTCACCACCAGCCAGATCTGGTTTCTTCGCGTCTTCCCACCGACGCCCTCCGCCATGCCCGACCTTTGCAGCGGTGTGACCCCGTCTAGGCGAAGAAGATGACCCAAGGCAGTGCTGCAACGTGAGTAAACCCGTGCTAGAGTGCCTCCATACGCTGCCCCAGTGCGTCTCCAGGAGGTTGCTGCCTTAGGCCTCCGGTTTTGCTACCGGCGGAGTCCGGTTTTGCTAACGGCGGAGGACAGATTTTTGCTACCATAGGCATAGGACGTTGCTACTAGCAGCTTGTGGCGTTGCTGTCCTGGACGGACGGAGTTGCTGCAACCTCGGACGGCGTTGCTGCCGGCTGCAGGCGATGTCTCCATTGATGTCTTAGAGGATTTGCAGCACATGAATAAAAAAAATTGCTACAATTTATTTGCAGTTTTGCTACATCTGCGTAATATGTTTGCTACGTGGTCTCCGGCGAGTCCAGTCTTTTTATTTTCTTTTTTGAACGAACCGTTTTTTGCTTCAGTCATTTGCTGCCGGGGGTGATTTTTTGCTACCGGAGATGTTTTTTTCTACATGCAAATCTAACCGTCAAAATGGTTGATCCGACGGCTGGGGACCCGGGGCTGGGGAATCAGATCTCCCGGGGGACGCCCAGCAGTTTCCAAAAGATAATGCATTGTACACCCTATACTTATTGCCTTCTCTAGATAATATGGAGGATGAAGAGGAGACATGCCTTCTCTACTATGCCCAAAGATGGTCCTAAGAGCATCTCTAATACGGAGTACTCCCTCTGCCCCTAAAAAAGTTTCTCAACTTTATCGAGATACAAATATATACAAACATGTTTTAGTTATTTATACATCTGAATCTAAAAATGTTAAGCAGTTTTTTTTTGGATGGAGGAGGTATATGATATAAAATAGGGCTAGTGTCTACAAAACTATTTGTTTAGGGCATTTGGGGCTAAAATCTCACCTTCAACATATGCATTATCTCTATATTGTACCAAAAATATAGAACATATCCTAAAAATTGGTTGCAAGTGATATATATTTGGGTGTAGGGCACCCAAGACGTTGTGGCGAGAACCCAACCACCATGATCGTCGTTGCCTGATCCCAATTCCGGCAAGTTCTCACCACCGTGCGCCACTTCGACAACTCTGTCGGCCGCCCTCATCCCTATCATCACCTCATCGCTCATTCCCCCCTCTCAGGGGCTCCGCCACGACCCTTGCCACCCCTGCTGAATCTTGGGACGTCACCACCCGAATATGCTCGTTCCTTGCCATGCCGCCTTCCGAAATAGTCATTGCAGCAGCGTCACATCCCACTGACGGCTGCCACTACCCTCATAGAGTTGTCGGCAAGCCGCTACTCCTTACCAGTCTCTCAACGCCCGATAAACATGTCTCTGCCAGATTTAGCCGCATCCCTGGCTCCCATCCGGATCCGGTCCGTCCCTGCCCTTGCCGCCTAAACTATAATGGTACTATTAATTTGACTACTGCAATGGCTAAGTTGATGGTATTGAGAAGTGGAGTAATGCTTGGGGGACTAGAAGCCCCTACCTCAGAATATAGTTAGACAAGTTATCAACGCACCTTAGAAATATTCACCGATGTTTGTTCATAAAATAGTGTAGAATCGTGCGGTGGGAAAATTAAAAGCAATGCACATGTTACAGGTAACTTCATGATTGGGTTTTTAATAATAAAAATGTTTCTCTTATGCAGGTTATTTACAGATGAATCGCTATGTTCCGTTTGTGATCACCTCTACATGGTGTGGAGCATAGAGATCTCTTTATAGAGGTGTCTACATAATTAAGAACACGGCGAGAGATATTTTTTCTCAACGTGGATGGCAGCACGATCATCGGATAGGATCATCCCCGCCTTAGCTTTATTCTTGTTCGATGTTTCTTTCTCAGAATTTTAAACCTTTTATGGTGCTTTATCTGTGTGCATCTTTGTTATGCAGAAGCCGGGTGTAATGTTTAAACTTTAAGTAATAAAAGCGTCCATCGAAGAGAGAAAAAGGTAACTTCACGATGTAGTTGCACAAGTTATCACCGCTACTAGAAAATTGAATTGTGGATTGATTTTGGTTAGTACTTAGGGCATGTACAATGGTAGAGAAGGCATGCCTTCCCTTATCCCGCCACATCATCTAGAGAAGACAATTGGTATAAGTTTTACAATGCGTTATCTCTTATAGCCATCCCTAGCAATTAATGATAATTAATTAAATTTGATAGAAAATTATGTTTCTAAGAGAAAACATGTGGAGAAAATAGTTTTCCCTTATTTTCTAAGAGATGATCTCTTAGCTAAGGGAAGACATCCTTCTCTTCCTTCATTCTCTCTCCTCCAACTAAGCAGAAATCCAATGTAGCACCTCTAAAGGAAGGCTGACGTGACTCCATTGTAGGTGCTCTTAGGAGCATATGATTCTACGAGGCACCAGCTAGCTCGATGAAGATAGGAAGCTAGCTAGTTGAGGGCTTGATGCTATGGATCAATTCCGGCAGCACGGCAATCTCTGCATTTTCCTGTTTCTTTATTGCTTTATATAGAACGGCACTACAAGAATTTTAGAGCATCTCCACTCGTTTCGCCTGCCCACGCCGAAATTCGGACGAAACAACCACCGGATTGGATGAAATAAAGTCGTGGGGAGTACCGTATTTCCAGTCGTCCATCCGGAGTTCGGCGAACATAGTTTAAATTCAAACAAACCGTCGTCCCGCGCTACAAATACGGCCAGTTGATCGGCAAAAGAACCAGCAAAAGGATCAGCCACAGATCGGCGATAGGAGGGAAATTACACGGAAATAGGCTCATCGGTAGTCCCGGCTGGCACGGCGGTGTCCGACGGACCAGTTTCCTCACACGCCGTGGTCGAAGCGGCGGCAGTCGACGACGAAGCAGCGGCAGTCGACGGCGTAGACGGTGAGGAAGACGAGGTAGGAGCCGGCGGAGACGATGAAGAACTGGCCGGAGTGGGTCGGAGGATGTCGCTGCGGTGGCCCTCGTACCAAATCCTCGTCTCCTCGTCCATCAGATCCGTGTTCCCGCCCATCAGAAACGCCAAGTCAGTGTTCCTCTTCTTCGCCGCCGCCGTCGTCTTCAGCAGGGCGATCCGGACGCCTTGGTTGGCGAGCATCTCCCGCCACCTGCCGTCGAACTTGCCATCCCTCCCGGCGGCATGCATCCTCGCGTCGGCCCAGCACTTGTCGAACGACGCCTGCAGCCTGTCGGCGGGATTGCCCGTCTTTTTGAGCTTCTTCTGGCCGAGTTCCGGGCGCCCATCCGCCAAGCCAGCCGCCCGAGCGTCAGGGTTGTACTGCTCGGTCTTGCTCTTCGAGAGGTTCTTGCGGGTTTCCGCCCACTTCTCGCACTTCTCGATGCGTGCGTAGACGTTCGGGAACTTGAACTGCATGCCGGTGTCATCCATGTACATGTCCAAAGCACGGCGCAGCTGGGGAAAAAGAGTACGGCGATATGGGTCAGCTCACGACGATCACCTTTTCTGTGCACAGCTAACCTCGGTGATGCAGGGTCGACGGAGCATACTTTTTGCTCAAAGTCGTGGCCGCTCATCGGCCGTTCTTTGATCTCCTCCTGCACGCCGTGCCATTTGCTGCACGCCGTTTGTATGATCCCCCAATGGGTGGCCATTGCCTTGTCTCCCCGGTTCATGTTCGTCTTGTTGAAGGAGGGATCGACGAGTTTGCGTTCGTCGAACGCCTGATTCACTCGAAGCCAATATGTGTCAAACGACTGATTGGCCCCGGTTATGCCGTTCATGGACACGGTCATCCAAGCTTCGGCGAGGCACTCCTCTTCCTTCGGCGTCCATTTGATACGCGGTTCGGCAGGCGGCGAGTCCTTCTTCCTCTTCTTCTTTCCCTTCGACAGGTTGGCGTCGGCGACCTCGGCTTGAATTTGTTGTTCTTCTTCGTCGTCTTCTTCTTCGACGGCTTGGCTTCCGTCGGCCACATCCTCCACATACTCGTTGCGCGCCGCGACAGCTGCCGTCGCCCTCGCCTCCTCTTGCGTGAAGAACCCCGGGCTCGCAGCGGCGGCGGCCATGAAGAACCTCGGGCTCGCAGCGGCGGCCATGGAGCCGGAGGTGATCATCTTGTGGATCTCCTCGTCGTTCGGCGCCGCCATCGCACCGAACGGGAGCGGCCCTCGTCGCAGGGCCGGCGAGGTGCCCTCGTACTGGTTCCCGCTGCCGACGGCGAGCTCGGGCGGCGACGGCGTGAACCTGGACGGTTGGACGTAGGTGCCCTCTTGGAACATGGCAGGCGGCGACGGCGAGTAGATCGAAGGGGAGAAAGTCGACGGGGAACTGCTTGTACCTTGTGTCGGCCATTGGCCGGGGAACATGGCGCCGCCGCCGCCGTGAGCATGGCCCATGCTCATGGCCATGCTGATCTTCCTCGCTTGTTCGTCCTGGGCCGCCGCCGCCCTCTTGGCGGCGGCTTTTTTCTCCCTCTCCACCCTGCCACTTGTTTCGACCTGGCGCCGGATCTCGTCCGCCGCCCACCACTAGTAGGAAAAGCCTCATCAGTGGCGCACGAAAATTCGATTCTGTGGCGCATGGAGGGTGCGCCACAGAAACGTCGCCACAAAAATAAGCTTTCTGTGGCGCACCTGGCCGTGCGCCACAGAATTAAGGTTTCTGTGGCGCACTTGTTGTTAGGTGCGCCACAGAAAAGGGTGCGCCACAGAATTGGTTTTTAGTGCGCCACAGAATTTGCTTGTATTATACACGATTTTGTTCTGCCTGCTATACACATGCAGTTTATAGACAGCAATACGTATACACAGAGTTATATACAAGCAACATTCAGATATAATATAAATATCATGTACATTGCACAGATATAACATAGACATCATCATCACATTACTTAGAACCCGATCGAGATACATATATAGTGGCAAGTGTCAAATGTTTTGCATACAACTCTTAATTCATACAAAATTCACAATTTCAAGATACAAAGTAGTCTTCATCCGGTTCCTCCTTTGCTCCGTCATCTCTACCCACCAGGCTCACTTGCATCGGGGTCCTTCATCCAGTTCCTACTATGATGAAAATGGAAGAAAGTGAGACCAACAAGTCCGATGCACAAGAGAAATGGAATAAATGCCTCATACATTGTTGGTCAACACAAATATTAACATTCAGGGACGGTGTAAGTGAGACCAAGTCCGATGCACAAGAGATTGATATTTGTGCTATCTTACCAGACTCACTTACGCCGCCCCCGAGTGTACGGTGACCAAACATTTTAATCATCGGCATTTTGAAAATCTCAAAGCAAATGGAATGACAAAATGGAATAAGTGCCTCATACATTGTTGGTCAACACAAATATTAACATTTAGAGATGGCGTCGGTGAGGCCAAGTCCGATGCACAAGAGATTGATATTTGTGCTATCTTACCAGAGCTCACTTACGCCACCCCCAAGTGTACGGTGACCAAACATTTTAATCATCGGCATTTTGAAAATCTCAAAGCAAATGGAATGACAAAATGAAATAAGTGCCTCATACATTGTTGGTCAACACAAATATTAACATTTAGGGATGGGGTAAGCGAGGCCAGGTAGGATGCACAAGAGATTGATATTTGTGCTATCTTACCAGGCTCACTTACGCCACCCCCAAGTGTACGGTGACCAAACATTTTAATCATCGGCATTTTGAAAATCTCAAAGCAAATGGAATGACAAAATGGAATAAGTGCCTCATACATTGTTGGTCAACACAAATACTATGGTCAGAAACCATAGTTGCAAGATACACCACCGTATACTTTGCGAAGGGCCCCTTTCCCGGTTGGCGTTCCGTCAACGGGTGCTTGACGACACAACAACGCCGATCCGCATCTCCGGCGCGAGAACCACTCCGGTCCCTCGCTGTCCAGTACGTGAACGAGTCCTTGATGCAAAGACCGTGCCGGCCTGCCCAGCATTATGCCGGGCCGTGTTGCCGCGCTTCAAACCGTGTGTCCACTGATCGACACGGCCTGAAGCACGACAACAGGGGTCGGCATGATGCTAGGGAGGCTGGCACCGTCTTCGCATTAAGGACTCGTTCACGCATCGGACGGCGAGAGAAGAAAAGTGGTGCTGCGCCGGAGAGGCATGTCGGCGTTGTTGTCTCGTCAAGGACTCGTTCACGGAACGGCGGCTAGGGAAAGGGGAGCTCGTCTACAAAGTATATTGCGGCGTATAGGTGACCAAACATTCTAATCATCGGCACTAAAATGGAAGAAAGAGCCAAGTGGTATCTCAACTAGATATCATATGCCTCATACTTTGTTGGTCGAAAGAAATATTAACATCCCGGGATGGCGTTAGTGAGGCCAGTGTAGGATGCACAAGAGATTGATATTTGTGCCATCACACCGAGGCTCACTAGCGACACCCCGGAGTGTACAGCTTGACCGAACATTCTAATCATCGGCACTAAAATGGAAGAAAGAGCCAAGTGGTATCAACTAAATGGAATGCCTCATACTTTGTTGGTCGAAACAAATATTAACATCCAGGGATGGAGTAAGTGAGGCCAGGTAGGATGCACAAGATATTGATATTTGTGCCATCACACCAAGCCTCACTTGCTCCACCCCCGAGTGTACGAGTGATCGACCAACCATCTAATCATCGACAAGTAAATCACTTGGGGTAATGTTAAAATGTTTGTCTCCATATTTGGGAGACATTTTTAATATTGGAGTCTAGCTAATGGAAATCAAGAACTAGTCTTGATCTCCAAATGGTGATTAGAGGGAATTTATTCATCTTAAGCAACATTAGGGACAAATGGGATCATGCAAGGGACTTGGGTCATTTGGATCATAAGGCATCAATTAAGGAGGCAACCAGGGACAAAGGGAAACATTTGATGATCCATTATCATAGGCAACAAAGCAAGCAACTTTTTCCCCTCTAATCTAGCTAGAGTCCTTAAAAGAAATCCATCATAAGCATGGTCAAATACACATATAAAGCATTTGGAGAGCAAACAAGCAAGTAGCCATATCACTCAATCCAATAATATAGTAATTTGGATCATAAGGCATCAATTAAGGAGGCAACCAGGGACAAATTAAGGGAAACATTTGATGATCCAAGTAAGTGCATGACACTTTGAGCTACCCAAGAATAAAGGCCAACGAGTGGATAAACATCTCGCTCAACCATTTCTTGCACTAGAGGAAAAGTAACCAACATTGAAACTTGAATAGTCAAGTGACACTACAAGGTCATTTGGATCATAAGGCATCAATTAAGGAGGCAACCAGGGACAAAGGGAAACATTTGATGATCCATTATCATAGGGACATAAGTCAAGATGCTCAAACACACATAGCATGCATGGAGCAGATGCTCCAAAGGGATTATTCATCACTTGGTATATAGACCAAGTGATGCTGGCAAAAGAGAGGCCAATCAAGAACCAATAAATCCAGTAAGTGATAGATATGCCTAAACAAGCAACAACACATAGCATATCCCAGCTAACCGGATGAGACAAGTCTTGGTAGCCAACTCGAATCACCTAGCACCACCTAGCCTTTTAAAACCACAGAAACAGTCCTTTTTCTTCAAAGGATACCACAGTGGCATTCATTTACATGATCCCCTACTGTGGATATCTCTATTTTCATCAAAGCCAACACAAGAAATAGAAATTTATCATTACTCAGTTGAGTTCAAAACAAAGCTAAGACATCACTGGCTGAGCTAAGACATCAAGCTTCCCCACTAATCGAGCATTATAAGCATACCATAAGCTCACAAGAATCCATCAAGTAAATCATCGTGGGTCCAAAAACTTGGGGTCCGGAAAACTAATCCCAACGAGAGAATTACTTGGGGTCCGAAAACTAATCCCAGGCCAACCAAGAGCAACTATAAATATGTATGTATACAAGCCCACCAGTAGCATTTCATGCATTTAAATTCCTATGAACCGAGTTAACCTCACCGAGCACAACAAGCATTTAAATGAACGAGTAGCATCAAATTCCTATGAACCCATCAAGAAAATTGTTAACAGTTAACCTCACTGAGCACAACAAATGAACCAGTAGTAATAAGCCATCAAGATTAACAGTTAACCTCACTGAGCACAACAAATGAACCAGTGTAGCATCAAATGAACCAACCGAGCAGCAATGCATCACTAGCAGCAATGCATCACTAGCAGCAATGCATCCAGAGCCAACAAATGAACCAGTAGCATCAAGATTAACAGCTAAGCATCACTAGCAGCAATGCATCAAGATTAACAGACTAAGCCCACCAAGTAGCATCAAGATTAACCAACCGAGCAGACAATGCATCACTAGCGAGCAATGCATCCAGAGCCAACAAATGAACCAGAGTAGCATCAAGATTAACAGCTAAGCATCACTAGCAACAATGCATCAAGATTAACAGCTAAGCCCACCAGTAGCATCAAGATTAACCAACCGAGCGAGCATTTCGTCGAGCACGTTGTGCTCGCGCGGGGGAGGAAGAGGGAGGGGAGGGGAGGGAGCTCACCGACGATTTGGAGAGTCGTGGAGGAGCTCACCGACGACGACGGCAGGGGTGGAGGTCGCGGCGGCTCCTCCACCTTGACGCGGCGGCGGCTCCTCCACCTTGACGCCGCGCCGGCCCCTCCTCCTCCACGCCGCAGCCGGCTTGTGCCGCTGGTGGCGGGGATGGGTAGAGCGTGGCGGCATCCGGCCCTCGCGGAGGAAGGCGGCGGCGGCGGCGGCGGCCGACGGCAGCGCTCGCCATGGAAGGCGGCGGCGCGGGGAGAGAGGGGAGAGAGGGAGAGGAACCGTCCGGCGAGGGAGGGGTACGGCCTTGATATAGACACGTTATTTCGTGGCGCATCCAGACAAGTGCGCCACAGAAAACAGTATTTCTGTGGCGCACCGAGGCCAGTGCGCCACAGAACACGTTATTTCTGTGGCGCACCAGGTGCAGTGCGCCGTAGAAAAGGTAAGACCAATGGTTGGGCGTGGCAGGATGTGGGCCCCACCCAGTTTTTGTGGCGCAGCGTTTCGTAGTGCGCCACAAAATTAAGCTATTTCTGTGGCGCACCCAGTATGGTGCGCCACAAAACAATATTCTGTGGCGCATTTTTAGTGGTGCGCCACAAAACTAAGCTTTGCCTATAAGGGTTTTCCTACTAGTGCACTCTGCGTTCGACATACCCGGCGGCCGCTCCTTCTTCGCCCGCGGCTTCCTCGCCTTCGGCGGCATGGTGGTGGACGAGAAGACGAGGAGGAGAACGGTGGTGGACGAGAAGACGAGGACGGGAACTGGAAGACGAAGAGGAGAATGGACAAATTCGGCGGGAGAGATTGGGGATATGCAAGCAAATTGGAGGGAAATCGGCAGGATTTGGCTTTCCTGTCGCCGACTACGAGGGTCCACACGATGTTTCGCGCCAAATTCTTTCGTCCGGAGTCCCCGAGCGCGCCCCGGGGGACCGGGGATGGCGTGGGCTCGCCGGATGGATGAAGGGCTAAATCCGGACGAAAACGAGAAACTGAGGACGCGATTGGGCCGAATTTCGCTGTCCGGATGGGAAAAACGTCGCTCGGGGGCCTCGTCGGGGAGACGAGTGGAGATGCTCTTACAAATGATACATCAAGGTTAAATTGTTTGTACTACCAAAAAAACTCATTTACTATCATGTTTCTTTATTGCTTTATATAGAAAGGCACTGCAAGAATCTTACAAATGATACATCAAGGTTAAATTGCTTGTACTACCAAAAAAACTCATTTACTAATTTAAACGAATGGCATAGAGCAAAAGATTCAAGATACTGTTGCTATTTTAATGAAGATTAGAATATGAATTAGTATGGTTTATAAAATGGCAGTCCCAAAATATGGACTGATGTTCTAAAACAGAGGGAGTAGGCAACTGGAGGTTCTGGGGAGAAATGGACACATACAAGCTCACTGTGGAGATGAGAACACGGTAGCAACGCTAATACGACCAACATACCACCTGCTCTACTCTTTCCTGTCCAGTTCTGTCAAATGTGAATTCAGCAATGAAGCAGCACACCAGACCAATATGCTTCAATTAGCCTGCTCGAACATCTAGGCCTTCAATGCCATGGCGGAGCCACAGATGAAGTGAAACTTTCTGGCCTTCAGTGCCTATTGCTAAAGAAGGGAGTACGGTCAAGAAAGCAGGTCAGATCATAATATATATCAATACCCTCTGTTATATTATCGATATTCCCCTTTTCCTATGCAAAAGAGGTTATATTGCTATCGCCTGCATGATTTTGCGCCAGAATTTGCTTCTTCCAATGTCCGATTGATATATTGCTGCAACTTCGAGGCCTGAGGACCAGGTTTCACAACGTTCACGTCACTCCACTGGGAACATGAGTCAACGAACCAGCCCTTCCTGCCTGAGCACCAGGCACCAGGAACAGGCCCATGCCCAGGACGCCTGAGTAGTTTGTCATCGATCTTGTTCAGCAATGGTTCCTTCTTCTGAAAACGCCTTGCAAAAGGCTGTCCGCT
Organism: Lolium rigidum; assembly: GCF_022539505.1. Taxonomy (NCBI): domain Eukaryota; kingdom Viridiplantae; phylum Streptophyta; class Magnoliopsida; order Poales; family Poaceae; genus Lolium; species Lolium rigidum. The sequence continues at coordinate 69,110,011 of NC_061511.1, forward strand.
GTTCACCATCTCATCATAATGTGCCATGTTCAGAAATAGGGGCTCTGTCTGAGGTGGTTCATCCCACACCTTGTACCTCAAATCATTGTTCACAGTGGAATTACGGAAATCAACCGAGTTGCATATGACTGAGTGGAAATATCCTTCCTGAGGCAGCACTACGTTGTTGAAGTACATGAGAAGAACCCGAGGAAGATTCTCCCAGCCAAGAATACAATACTCTATAAACCGCCGATTTAGAATAACCCATGGAGAACCTAGTAAGAAACAAAAGTAGATGGATAAGGATATTATCTAGACCAATGAAATAAAATCAGCGCAGGGAGCAAGAAATGCCTGTGAAGAACTTAAAAGCATCCGGAGTTGGTCTTTTCTGTGAGGCTCGGAAAAAGTTGGTCCTCCCTGACAAGTATATTCCAGCATCCACTATCATTGATTGCACTTTTTCAGATCTGCAAGTGAATAGTTTTATCAAAACTGATACTGTTGGTTGCTAAAAATCTCTCCAAGTTCAAATGGTTCATACTCTTTCTCTCCAACGTCACTAGTGTGATCAATGAAGTTGAATTCCCTTGGAACATATGATAAGGCATGAATCAAGTCTGCAGCAGGATAAAATGAACAACAGTATCATAATCAGCATAAACCTAACTATCAAAATGGTGCAGTTTCGCAAAATAAACCAGAACAGCATCACTACTATATTTTTCAAGAAAACACAAAGGACCTTTGTGTTTCATTTCATTGAAAAGGTAGAAGTTTTTTATTACAAGCCTCCTAGGAGGAAGAGGGTACAGGAGGAGGACAAGTTTAGGTGGAAGTGGACTACGGATGGGCAGTTCTCGACGAAGACGGCCTATCGCACCTTCTTCCATGGCTCAACTGTGCTGCCCAGTGCGGCGCAGGTTTGGAACTCGTTGGCAGGAGCGGAACACTAGGGTTTTCGATGATACCTCCACTTCTGTGGGACGCGTCCTAGATGGTGTCGTAGAAGAGTGGCATCTCTGGCTATCTTGTAGACGTGGGCAGATTCAGGAGATAGGGTAGTGCCTCGCTCGCTCCTTGTTGGAGCTTTGGTCGTGAGTGTTGGGGTCCGTTTCGAACTTGTAACATTGTAACCTTGTTTACCCTCCTTTTCGAGCTTAATGAAATGACTCGCAGATCTCCCGCGGGTTCTTGAAGAAAAAAGAGGAAAACTAACTAATGTACATCCCAGGTCATCGGTCACTACTCTTTAGCCCAGAGAATTGTTTCATCTTTGATGCTGGAGATCAGACCATTGATCAAAGGTTGTGCACCCTCAAACACGCAACTGTTCACAGGATGAGCAGCGTCGTGGGAGCCAAGCATTGTCTTGCTTCTATCCACCATTCAGTGAGGATATCTCCTGAGCTGGCGGTGTGCAGATCACCGGTGCCAGGAGAGAGTTTCCGGCCATATCAGCAAGGTGGAAGGGCAGGGTCAGGTGCAGCATTGTCTCAGGGGCCTGTCCAAAGAGCAAACAAGCTGAATGGTGCTGGAGTCCTCAACGTGCAAGACGGTCAGCCATCCAGCACGGGTTTTGGTCAGCCAGCCAGTGGAAGAATTTCACACGTGGCGGTGCCCAGCTTTTCCAGATAAGTTTCCAAGCTCTGCTCGAAGTGGAGCCCTGAAAGGTTGTGTGATAGCACGATTTCGCTTTGTAGGGTCCGTTTGCAGTCCACCTCCAGATCAGCTTGTCGGCGTCTGAGGGTGGTGTGCTGAATTTCCTGCCAATCCCCTCGATTCCGAGGATCCCATAGATGCCACACGCTCAGATGTTTGCCTGCAAGCCATCGGCTATTGTTCTCACTTTCCACCATCTTTTTGGTGTGCAGGCATGGAGTTGTGGTGCAATCTCACTGATTGAGCTGCCGCTGATCCAGCGATCGTCCCAGAACAGCGCGGTCTGGCCATTGCCCACTGACATCGAAGTGGAAGTGAAGAAGAGGGTGTGTTCTTCTGCCGAGAATTGGAGTTCAAGGTTGCTCCAGGCCCTGTTCGTGTCGGTGTGGCTATACCAGAGCCACCAGAGGCGCAGAGCGAGGCCAGCGCGCTCCAGATCGCTGACGCCAAGCCCACCAAGGGAGATGGGTCTGCAGACACGTCGCCGGTTCACATGGCAGTTCCTTCCGTTGGCTTCTGCGCTACCAGTCCAGAGAAATCCACCCTCGATTTTTTCTAATTGCTTGGTGCTTTTCTTCGGTGGCGCAAGGACAAGCAGCTGATGCATGGGTATTGCACTGAGAACAGATTTGACAAGCTCAAGGCGCCCAGACTTGTTCATAAGACGTGCATTACATGTTGGTAGATTGTCTCGTGCCTTCTCAATCAGCGGCTGCATCTGGGCGGCTGTTGGTTTGCAGACAGTGAGCGAAATGCCCATGTAGATGATAGGGAGCACCGATGGGCATCTAAAGTGTTGGCCGATGGCATCGGTGTCTTCCTCACTGCAGTGAATAAGGGTGGCAGAGCTCTTTGAGAAGTTCACCTGTAGCCCTGATGTACGCCCAAAAAGATTGCGAATCTCTTTGATCGCCATGATATCTTCAGTTGTGGGGTGGCAGAAGAGCACGACACCATCTGCATAGATGGAAATCATGGGGATCATCCGCCGGGGGTGCAGCTGTTGCAGTATGCCCAGAGTGGCTGTGCCCTTGATCAGACGACCCAATGCATCGACGGAGAGGACAAAGAACTGTGGCGACAGAGGGTCGCCCTGCCAAAGCCCTCGGCAATGCCAGATTGGGGGTCCAGGTTCACCATTGAGCAAGACTCTCGTACTAGCCGAAGAGAGGAGGATTGCTAGCCATTCTGGGAAATGGTCTTCAAAACCATATTGGCATAGGGCCTCAAAAAGGAACGGCCAAGATATGGAATCAAAATGTCAGCAAAATCCTCAGCTCTTTGAGTTGATGCAGCAGCCGTGTCGTACTAGGCTGATTGGCCGATAATCGCCTGGGCTAGATGCATCTGCAAGTGTAGGTAGCAGGGTAAGGAGCAGTAAGCAGTACAAGGTAGCAGGGGCGCCAGTGGCTGGTCCTCCTGGGCTTTGCCGACAGCGTGAGCGCTCCAGCTGGTCAGTGTGTGAGCCGTGGCTTGTAGACGGAGCCACAAGGCGCCGGAAGGGTCGATGCCATCCACCAAGGACCAAGCTTCAGCCACAGCGCCGTGGAAGCTGTCGAGAGGCAGTCAATACTCCTCAAAGTGGAAACGTGGCCGTGCAGAGGGCATGGGGCAGCAATCGAGCAACAGGGTGCAGTGATCCGAGACCAGGGACGACAGGCACCGCAGGTGGCAGGCACCATATAGTTCTTCCCAAACAGATGTGCACAGTACACGGTCAAGGTGAACGAGATCTACTACATGTCTGGGAAAGAAACTGGAAATGTCATTTGGTAACCCAAACAAGTCCAAAGGTCAGCACGACACAGTAGATACTCCCTCCTTCTACAATTACTTCGCGTCCTGAATTTAGTCAAAGTCAAACTTCGTAAAATTTGACCAAATATTTAGGAAATAATATCAACATCTACAATGTAAAATCTATTGTATTCGAATCGGCATAAAGAAGCACTTCCCATCCAGTAAAGAAGAAGAAGAAAGAGTTATGTCACAAACACCTTGCCAGAAAACAGAAAAAAAAAAACTTACTCTAGCAGAAAAAAAAAGCTGCTCCTCAGCCTTCTACTCAGCCAAAAAAACCAACGGCCTAAGAAAAATCAAAGAACTGTTCATTGATCATTGCTAATCTACACTGTGACAAGTCCTCGTGAGCGAGGAAGGCCGCCTCACTAGGAGGAAGAGATCGGTGCTGGAAAATACGCCGATTACGCTCCTTTCACACATTCCAGAAATCATAGATGATCAGCCCACTAAAACTTCTCCGCGACTCTTTGGCACTTGCATGCAAGAAGTGATCCCACCAAGCATCAAGAGATATAGAGCTCGAACCAAAACTGGCAGCAGGAATGCCATTCCAATCCGCCAACAGCGAGAGAACCTCATCGCTAAAGGGACAACTCAAACAAAGATGATGAATAGTCTCTGCCTCCAAACCACAAAGCACACACTGATGCTCATGAGGCTAAACGCCTCTCAAGGTTGTCGGCTGTAAGGATGTGGTTATGAAGAGCCAACCAAGCGAAGAGACGACATTTTGGTTCAGCCTTAGCATTTCGTATTATAGTTATTGATATTTTTTCTTATATTTTTGGTCAAACTTTACAAAGTTTGACTTGGACTAAATTCAGAACGCGAAGTAATATAAACGGAGGGAGTACTGGCTACTATTAACAAATTCTCCTGCAAAAACTACTACTACTACTGAACATCTAATATCATGATGGTCATCAGCACAACTTAAAGGTTAGTCTTATAATCAACATGTGAATGTTCTGAAATCCCCGCACCTTCTACTCAACTTCAGATACTACATCAAACTGGCGATAATGGGAGCCTGAATTTAAACATACAATAATGCAGATCCATATGTCTATGCTGTGAAACAAATAACTGAAATGACACTACATCTGCGTAGTTTAAAAAAACACTACATCTGTGTGGGTAATAGGCAGTTAGTTGATGTTAGTTAGAAGATTAATGTGTATATCTGGGAAAATTAATTTCGTTTCTAACACTATTGGAGAAATGAAATATCAAAATGAGGGGACTATTTCGGGTCAATAAGATACAATCATGGAAATCCCTGAGTATCAATGCAAGTAGAGTTGACATACCATCCTGGGTGACGAGGGGGTAATCGGCGGCGTTGAGGGTGAGGAACCAATCCCAGTCGGGGTGGAGGCGGAGCAGAACGGCGGCGGCGCGTAGCGTGCCGGCCAGGCCGGAGGACCCGACAGGCGTCCCCGCGGTGGGCGTACCCACGACCGCGACGTTGGCGAACGCGACAGCGGCGGGCGCGGCGGCGGCGACCCCGGCAGCGAGGTCCCGGCGCTCGTCGTTGGAGGCGTCGGCCGAGAGGTGGAGGACGTAGCGGTTCCGGGGGTGGTAGACGGCGAGGAGTAGCCGGAGGAGGCGAGGCCCGTCGCCCCGGGCGCCGATGAGGAAGTACGCGAGGCAGGGCAGCGCGTCGGGGCCACGGCGGACGCCGGCGGCGGCGTGGGCGGTTGTGAGGCCCGGGAGGCGGAGGCGCGTCGGGGAGGAGTAGGCGGAGAGGAAGAGGAAGAGGAACGAGAGGAGGAAGGAGACGGAGACCAGCGAGAGGAAGAGGATCCACCGCCACCTCTCGCCCGAGCCGGCGCCCCCTCCCCCGATGCCGCCTCTCGCGCCCCCTAATCCCATGGAGGAAGAGGATCCGGAGTCCGGAGAGAGTGATCCAGATCACATACGCGTTATAGGGCCGCAATGGATGGAGCGGCGGCGTGGATCGGCTCGCCGGCGGTGAGTCGCCGTCGTCGGAGGTGCTTTGTGCTTAGAGTAGAGGCCACGAGAGCATCGCGTCCCGTCGCACGACGCACGGAGAGTGATTTTTTTTCTTTTTGCGCGTCGGTGGTAGGAGTTGTGTCGGAGTATGACAGATGGGCCTTCGTCTGGGCCCTTTCCACGCAGCCCGCTGAAACATGATACCAGATCAAATTAAGAGCATCTCTAACAAAACCCGTAAACATGCGAACTGAAACCACCGAGTTTAATTTACCGAACTCGTGTTTACGGCCGTGTTCAGTTCACCGAACATGATATCAAAGCAAATTAAGAGCATCTCTAACATCCTACATCTTCGATCCCTGTCAGCATTAATCGCCCGTGTTTCTCGGGTTGATCAAGGGGTCCCTACACCCCTTCCCGACCTTTGGTTCTCGGGTTGGCTGTATTGCGAGCTAGGGTTTCGTTGTTTTTTCCGATCAAACATGTTTATTCGTGTGCGCCTATTATTGTGACAAAAACTACAACGGCAACATCGGATCTTGCAGTATCTGGGTCGCGCACCGTCGGTGCAGATGACAGAGAAGTTTTGATGGTGAAGCTGGGACTTCGCGAGGAGGACCTTGATGACATTGTGTTCGAGGAAGCAGGAATCCGACATGAGTAGGCAACTCGCTGTCTTGTTATGGATAATGTACACACAGATCGAACAACATTAGATCTTGCCAAGGATGTGAAGATTAAAGTGTTGAAATATCTATGCATGTTCCATTTTGCATGTCTTTGTGACTCAGAGAAGGTAGTGAATGGGGGACCTTGGGTGGAGAAGTCAGTCGTCATGGACCCTTATGTGGATTCACCAAACCCGATCGAGTTGAATACATTGCTTATATGGATACATATACATGATCTCCCGTTTGGCACTAGGGATATGATCAAAACCCTAGCAAGAAAGGTGGGGGAGTTTGAGGTAGTGGACCCTCCATCAGATGATTTTACTGGTAACTTTTACGCAGCTAAAGTCATGATTGATCTCGGAAAATAGTTGAAGCATGTAGAAATTCAAAACGACAGCTCTTTTTAGTCAAATACGAGCGATTGCCTAACTGGTGTGTAGTCTGTGGTATGTTGGGCCACCTCTACAAGGATCATGGTGATGGTGTGCATAACCCTGGGGCATTGGTCTTCAGAGACCTGAGGCCGAGCTTTGGACCATGTTCATTTGGTTGTTTTGTTGGTCGTGGTAGAGGCCGATGAGCTGGCCGTGGAGGAAGAGGTGGTTGTGGTGGCAGACCCCTTTGGTGATCCTGACAAAGATATGTCAGGCGATGATGCTATGGACGAGGAGGAGCCAACTGATCCGACTAGGAAGCAGGTTGCACTTATTGCAGCTGTTGATGGCACCAATCAAGGAATTGTTGGTGACATCCGAAACATGTTTCCCTTAGGGAGTACCGTCGGGACCATTGAGTCGAGCCTGAACTGTCGGCGAGCTTCATGACTTTGTCAGAAAGTTAGCCCCTTTTATTCTTTGTATTCTCAAAACTCAAATAAGTAAGACTCGTGTTCATTCATTATCTGGTACTTTAGGGTATGTGATGCATGTAAAATGCATACATGAACTTTGCACTTTATTAACATGTACTCCCACATATTTGCAACATATATGATGTTATTACCATGTTTTATATTAATTTATGGAGATTTAGCAATGATCCCCTTTACTTGGGTTATAACTCTACAGAATAGGAAAACCCTATTTTATGTATTTTTCACTTTCAGAGACATATACGGAGTCAAATTGAGCTAGAATTACTAGGGAGTCATTTTTTCACCGAGAGAAGCATCGTGGACTTTTGGACCAGACCTGAAACGCTTGGAGGCCCAAAAGAGGGAAGGTGGCGCACCCACCCTGCTAAGGCGCACCACCATGCCTCTTTTGGCAATCGATCGTCTGATTCGCTTATTTTTTTCACGAACCGACATATTTTGATCTAAAAAAACCCTATATATATGATCCACGAGGGTTCCCTGGAGGAGAACATCGCAGAAACACATACACGAAAACAGAGGATGCGTCAGCAAAGATTGGAGGCGCAAACTCCGCCGGAACCGCCACCGCAGAGATCTTCACCTTCTCCAACGTCTTCCACAGCAACACCATGATCAAGGGGTAGTAGTCCACCTATGTACTACGGGTTTGTGGCAGTAGCTTGATCTATTTCTCGCAGGTTCTTCATAGATCTTAGTACGATATGAGCTGCCCAGCATGATTATGGTCATATATGTAATTTCTATGTGGTGGATCTTTGTTCTATGATATTGTGTTATGGGATTTGACTCTACTTTGTGTAAGATGTATTCATAGATCATATTATGTACCCCGTTCTTAAGTATTGGTTCTGATCCAACTTGTATGCAAGAACGTGTATACTGAGATGTGTGTGTTAGATGAAATAACATGGTTTTAGTGATTGGATAGTGACAACAAATTCATGATCTATAATGGTTTTGCCTTTTCTTTTGCTATCTCCATAGGCGGAGCCACACCAGTACATGGGTGTGCAAATGTACACCCATTAATTTTTGGCAGCGTGACTTGTATAGAGCAACATACATCAAATAAATATAAGAAATGTGAGTAAAAATGTAACTTTAGGTGTACTATGTACACCCATTATTTGTATGCTGGCTCCACCCCTGGCTATCTCACTAGAGATAAAGTGAATGCATGTGTTATGTTCGTCACATGACAAAAGTGAGGATCGTGTTTGTAATATCCCAGGTTTAGAGGCAACAAAATGAGAGAACACCAAAGTGTGCATTGCATTCATGCATAGAAAATCCGGGGAATTTTCGCGCTTTCAAATAAAACTTACCACGATGAATCGAAGTTTCACTTGACTTGCTGGAATTGAAGTAGATCATCAAGTCAAGCGCTATAAACTTCACTGTGATCTTTGTTAAAACCTTGTTTTGGGTAGAGATGATTTGATCTATGGATTATATCAAATGGAATTATATTTACAACAACACATTCTTGAATAATCAAACCCTAACTTATTAACACTTAAAAGTTAGCAACTACCTTTGTGTGTAATTTAATTCATTTCTAAACTTATTACCAAATAAGGTAAACCACAGGGTCTAAAGTGCATAAAAGCCACACATTCTTATTTAAATCATAAATTATTAAATACATGGAATATCATAAAACTAAATCCATTTACATTACGAATTATAGTCCAAACCATTTGAGTAAAATTAACTATGAGTATTTTGAAACTCATATGATCATGCCTTGGTGAAATCAAAACCAACTATCCAAATTTGAGGAATAACCTTCAACCTTGATCTTTTGATCAATATTATAATGTAAATCCAATCCAAAATGATATAGTGACTCATCCACAATAATGAAATCATCCACAAGATATTTAGTAACAAATGCCACTTGGCTATCCAAAAATAAATCATATGAGAGGATAATGATCTTGCCACATAGGATGAAAATATCTACATGACTTGCTTTCCAAGTTATGCCACCTCATGCTCAAAGGATTGCTATGGATGAGGGCATGACAACCAAGCACCTTACTCACCAAACCAAAACAAGAGTCACTACCTATGTGTCATGATGCTAGAGCTTGCCCAAGCCTATAAATAGAGCCACACCCTTCATCCATTTGCTCATCAAGTACCATGATATATGGGAACAAACACATAGAGCCACTCCATGTGAATTACCTAGGATCAAGGTGAAGAAGCTAGGAGGTGGAGGCATACCACAAGATGCAGGTTTATCAGATTTCTTGAAGAACAAGCTACATAATATTGCAAGGTAGAATCCCTAGGCAAACCATATATTTAGAGGATCATATCATCATCTCTTGAGTAGGACCTTAGGAAACCAATTCCATAATCATCACAATTTGGTATTAATTAGAAACCTTAGAATCTAAGTGAGTGTGATGAGAGGAATGATAAAGAGTGATTAGTGAGGAATAAGTGGATATTGTCTAATGCATGATTATACCTTGTAGATATAGATGATCAGTTAAACCCATGTTATTAATAGATCTCATCTATCACATAAAATAATAAGTATATCACTAGTAGTTAATCCCAAACCAATCCTCATGCCTTGTGTAGAGGAGTAATCCTAGTCAATTAAACATAACCCAACTATTGCTCACATCCTAAACCTAGTGGTGTATCACATTGGTGATCACTACTAAAACCCTAGACCAAGTCTAAAATCCAACCCATGGATTACTTTGGATTATAAGTAGAACCCTGCCATGCATCATGCCTATTTCTTACTTCAAATAGTGAAGTATTTCCAAAACCATAAACCTTGTCATATAGAACCAATCTACATAAAATATTGTTTCTTAACTTGTATATCATGTGCCACAAGTATAAACCAAGCCATATATACTTAAAGACTAATGCCATCTGGTGAGTAGAATGAAATCAATATCCCATTCTACTTTGCTATCCAAATACCTTGTTTAGTGAACCAAATAAAATAGAATTCATAGAAGTAGTTGAGTTAACCATAATGAGATTAGGATCTACTTTAAATAATTCAAGTAGTAGTTGCTAAGCAAGAGTAGTGAATATAGAGTTGAATCCAACCATTTTCTTAAACCTAGGAATAATTCTCCACATAAAATTATGATCACATTTCCATCCTCAATTTCACCACTACTTAAAATCCTAGCCATAATAAAATGCATGAGAACAATCCATATTATTAAGTACACTAGTTAAACCTAATAATGTTTTCACCATTCACATGTTCTAAATTTCAAACCATTGAAATGAATCTGGTTCATAAATTAAAAAGGAATTGAGATGGATATCAAAATCCATTTCTATTTCAATTAAAAACCCCACACAATATCAACCTAATAATAAAATGAATATGTATTTAAAAAGTAACACTAGGCGAGTAAATAATAGTATTAAGTTATCTTGATACTCAAATAGTTTAGAACCTCGCAAAAAGCAACAGAGTTCAAATTTGAATTCAAATAACAAATTCAAAACGAGAAAATAAAAACAGAAAACGTAAATTTGAAAAAGAAATGGAGGGAAAGCTCACTCGGCTTACCTGGACCCCGCAGCCCAACGCAGCAGCCCACCATCGGCCCATTCTCGCGTGAGAACCGGTCCATATACCGTTTCGCTGTCTTTAAAATTCGTGCAAAGGAGAGACGGCGTCGTCGTCTTTCTCTCCGGGGACGACAGCGCAGAGAAGCGCCCTGGCCACGTCCTCGTCGCGGATAACCTCGGCCCGGACGTCGCCAAACCCTCCAGAACTGCACCCTGTCGATCTCGCGTCCGTCTTATCTTCAGTGCATTCCGATTCGTGCCCAGATCGTGCACCACACACACCGCCACATCCCGGCCGTCTCCGTCACCGTGTCGCCACTAGAGAGCTTCCCTAGCTCTATAAATACCCCTGTGGCATCGCCGTATAGTCCTTGTTCTTCGCCGCCCACCCATTCCCCCTCTAAACCTACCTAGACGACCACAATCATCCGTAGCACCTCGCCGGAGTCGAGCTCGAGGTCGACGTTGGAGGCCACCCCAGGCTACGGGAGGTAGCGGAGTAGCACCGCCATGTCTCAGGGAGACTCCTGGCTGAAGGAATCGAAGAGGGGAGCTTCCTAGCGACGTAATCATCTCGATCCCTTCCGCTCGGGTTCGTCGGAATCCATGGCCTCGTCGTCGTCTCCGACCACCATAGGCCTCGTCGAGCACACCATCAACCTCAGGGTGAGCTTACGCTTCTCGCGAGCATCTTATCGCATCCAATCGCGATGCAGTAGCTGTAGATAGCCGTTTCGCCGGAGTAGACCGCCGCGGATACCCTCGTCGGAGGTAACTCCGACGACCCCTCAGCGAAACCATCAACACTAGCGGCCTCGGCGTGTCGAGGGAGTCGATTAGTACCCGAGCGCATCCTGGGGAGCAGTAAAACGGCGGCGCCGCCCTCGCCTGGTCGCCGGCGTCAAGCCGACGGCGAGAGGGGCGTGTTCACCGCCACGTCAGAACCTTTGACTGGTCCACTGCCCGTGTGGCAGTTGACTGGTCAAAGGACCCCACTCGTCAGTGTCTTAGGCTAGGTTTGAACCGGTACGTTTAGTTTTTTTTTACTTAATTTCAAATTCCAGTAAATAGTTGAAACTTTGTAAAATCATAGAAAAATAATTTCAACTCAGAAAAATATGAATAATATATCAAAATGCTCACAAAAATAAACTCTATTCAAATAAAATATAAAACAAAAATGTGTGTCAAAATAAAAATTCACTTATTTTTATCTTTATTAATTATGCCATTTCAATTATTTAAAATACAATTTGAATTCAATAAATTGTTAAGTGTAAAAATTAAATTTTAACTATTCAGTGACTAAGTAAAATGTTAAGATTAATTTTATTTACCATATTTGCATCAACTTAAATTATTAGTGGTAATTCATAAACCCTAATTGCAAATTACTATTTTCTATTTTCTTTAAATAGTAATAATCAAGAAAATATTAAAAGCCAAGATTATTTTGATAACTCAAATTTTGTAACTTAAACATTCTTTAATTAACAAGTCAATTATTTTAAAACCTAATAACAATTATTAAACCCTGATTCTTAATTAAACCAAAATTAGGAGTTACTCTAATTATTAATTACGGTTGAAAATTAATAAAATATTAAACCATTACTAATTTTGATTCAAAGTAATTAGTAACCACAACTCTTTTACCAATCATCATTTTAGGAGTTATACCATAATTTAGAAACCCTAGTTTCAATTTAGTAAGACTTTGATTCCATTATTTCACGTGATCATCCTAAATTAGTGCAACACTAAAACCCTAGGGGTTTAGCCCATGTGATCATAGCCACCTCAACTCTACATGTAGAACCTTGATAGGTAATCAATGAATGCATGCTCAGGATCCACTAAAATAAAACTAGGTACAATTCACAGGAGACCATCATCTCATGTATTTATTTTTAGTTAACACTTGTATGATTCACCAGTACCACTTAATTATAAACCCTAGCTTGTTAACCTCACATTGACACCATTGATCACCATACCACACCATTAGGATCAACCTCAACCATCATAATTTAGTAGAACCATAACTATGAACCCTAGTATCAACCTTGTGTAGCAAATCACATCACATGCTCCTATCCAACTAAACCCTACTTAGGAAATGATAAGTCACTTAGCTTAGAAACTATTAGTGATTATTTAGTGAAAGCAAATGTGAAGCCATAGTAAACCTAATAGCAAACCTATGGAACCATCGTAATAATCATCCTTTGATATGATGCTTAGAATAAACTATAAAAAAATAAACCTATCAATACTTACTACATATAAACCCATTCGACTTAAAGAACCCAACTAGTTCCTATTAGTGAACTAGATGAATTCAATAGTAAACCCTAGAAAGCCATAGCTCCTATATATAATAGTTCATATTCTTATTTAACCTGTTCTTCAAAAGTTATTCTTTTGAAGTACAAATGTCAATCAAACCTTAGAAGCTTAATCCTTCTTTGAAATACTAAATGTTTCTTAAACAACATGTTCTTCAAAAGTTATTCTTTTAAAGTATAATATAAATAATCATCAACCATGTTCTGTAGAACCTAAAAATTGACAACTGTTCTTTATATTATTACACCACTATTCTTTATGAGTATGATTGTTATGATGTCTTATATCACTTGATTATGATGCTAATATAACCAAACCCTAATAAGAACCTTGTTTGAGAATCATTCTAAAAGTGCAACCAACCCTAAAGAAATCTTTACAACTCATACATCCTAAATCATCGAGGTTAGGTTACGCGCGGGACGATTGCATCTCATATTATGCATTATAGCATCTTTGCCAGTTCTTTAAACATTGTCCTTACCGGACAATGATGGTATTTCAGAATTTGGAATTCTCACGTATCGAAGCTTTTGCCTGCATAATCTTGCAGTCAAGAAAGGCAAGTTCATCGCTTGCTCATGTCATTTGATTATTTTTATCAAACTATATGCAAAGTACTATACTTATCACTCATGCATTGAAAATCAAATATTATTTTACAATTATGAATATGACTATGTGGTGGGCAATGGAACCATGGTATGTGTTGATATGGTGGAGGTTCCATTGCAATGGGTTATATCACCCTAGGATTAATTACCAATGCCGTCCGAGTGATTCTAGCGCCGTACATATCGCGTTATCCATAAGATCTATAATGGCTGCGGGGAAGTCGAGTCTGTATCTTTTCCCTTCGCACGCCAACGGATCGGAGAGACGGTGGGGTGCTTGGAGGCTGCTTGCCGCAATAGGTTGGGAAATCCTTTTAAATCCCCATCCATTAGTGATGTTAATCTCTTTGATCTATGAGGGATTGTCCGGAGTACACCATGAGTAAAGCCGTATTATCGGGGGAAGTCTACTGGAGGTGTACGGTCGGACAAAAGGGTGGGTTTGCAGGGTCGCGGAGAAGGCAGTGATTGGCTTGGATCTTATACTGGGCCTCACACCAAAGGAAGTGTGGACGGGGACATACTCTCGGCCGGCAACATGGTTAAGATCTCTTGTGGGGTAAAGTAACGCACCTCTGCGAGAGGGTATCAAGAATTGTGACTGTCACTCCCTGTTCGGGAAGGGAAGCTGCGAACGCGGCAGGAAAGGAACTCCACGAAGTTCTAGTCAACCTGTGAAGACCGACGGGCATAGTTTTCAGAATAAAATAAACCTTTTGAAGAAATGATTACAAAAACTTGCATTGGCCTATGACTTTCTGGTCTATGGCTGTAGCTAGTGCATGATACACCTATTTCCTAATATGAACTTGCTGAGTACGCTCGTACTCATTCTATCTCGTTTGAACCCCCTTCTTAGATCAATGCACCGAAGGAGAAACTACCGTGGAACTCGAATACAAAGGAGTCAACTGCAACAAGATGAAGAATACAATCAAAGAAGTCAATGGAGTCAACTTCCGCATCAGCTATAATGAAACCTAGACTAGTAATAGAAGGGAACCTTTCCCTAATCATAGCACCTAAGTAGCTAGATTTCTATAGCAAGCCAATTAGCTCTTAAACTTGAGTTAGCTATAAGATAGACTACGAGTCGTTCTTCTGGAGCTTTATTTGAAGTTTTACCTCACTGTAAAGTAGGAGGTTGTGTGGATCTTATGTAAACAGTTCGTGTGTACTTCTATAGACATACCTTGGACTCGCATATGTTTCGTTGTACCACTCGAGAGATGTAATATGAGTGGAACGGTGTTTCACTTGTGTTATGTCAACGACTTGTGTACTATACCATGCAGTGGTACGCTGGGTCACCGCAGCTGGTATCAGAGCAAATGCTTTGACCCTAGGATTAAAACCCTTTAAAGGAGACCTATAGGTTTGGTAGTGTCTATAGGAGGTATCTTAGCTAATACAACTCTGTTAAGACAACTATGCTAAGTCAACTATGCTAAACCAACTATTCTTTTTGACTTGAGATGGGTATTCACTTGAGAATAATCCTGACACACTTGAGTCAATCCTTCTTATCTATCTTTCTTAAGTAAAGTTAGATAGTTATCGGGCTTCATTCCAAATAACTAGAACACCATTGAAGCTTAAGATAAATGGTGGTAGTAGACCATAGTTGGTATACAATACATGGTAGTCCAAAGAGAGGATACAACCATAAGGAAGATATCCTATTGGAGGAAGTATACCAATGCCAGTTATAGTTAAGTAAGAAACATTTAAAATGTCAAATGACTGATGTTAAGTAATGTAGATAAGTAAGATGAGGTTATATATACATATGATAAGTCAATCATAGGAGGTAAGGAAGATTGATAGGAGTTAAATGAGTCTACTTTCACTAATAAATTAGGTACTCATATTGATTCACTTGAGAATCATGGTATGAGGAAGTAGAACATCATAAGTAAGTTAACAAAAGTATGATGAGGAGTAGGATTTAGGGAATAGTTCGAAAGCTTAGGCCTTAAAATCCTGGAAACTGTGTCAAGAATGTTAGAACCATAGTCCTTAATTTAAAGAAGGCTTATTTAGAGCATATCACATAGAGAGATCCTAGAGTTATAGGTGGTATATTCTAAACAATCATGTGTTTAGAGTAGACATGTTAGAACTAATTGTATTATAGGAAGTAGTCTTCAATAGCACCTATATATGGGATACTATTTTGTTAGTAATTCCAAAGAAAACTAGGTTAATTTCAACTATCCCAAGCCATTTTGTTTCAAGATTGTCTCATTGCAAATGTGCAATTAAGACAAATGTTGAGACAAATAGTAGAAATTCACGTATTTGTGCTAAGTATCACAACCTAAACCTATCTTATGTGGTGTTATATACTACACATCTGATCCTGATGTTTAGGGATGTCTTACCCAACTATTATATTCAGACATATAAGGATGTGTATTATAAACACAAAGCTGGATTTTCTTGGATTTTCTTGAATCTTCATTGATTGACTAGATCCATACATGAAGTTTGACTTTGATATGCAAATGCATGTTGCAATATCAAGCTCTTACTTGGTGTTATAGGTCTAGAGGGTAAAGGTATTCGTGTGAGGAAGTGACGAATTCTGAAGATTTGAAGACAAGATGAAGGTTCACTTGAAGAAGGAAGTAAAAAGTGTGGGAAGCAACCACAACAATCTGAAGGAAGGACCAATCAAAACTCATTTTTATCCTTAATTAAGGAGTACTTCAACATGGAAGTATCATGGAAGTGAGAAAAATAGTGAATATGGAGCAGTAGAAGTGGAGCCATATTCCTTCTGGAAGAAGGGAATGCAAGTGAAGTCACTTACAATACTATTTTCATAGTGTCAACAAGTGGTTATCTTGCAAAACAAAACCCTAGAAGAAGGAAAATAGACAAGTGAAGTCGTAGCTGGTATAATAAGACCGCAGCTGATATAGGATAATCATGAAGAGAAGGTATGTGAAGTTAGGTAGATCTTAACTAAAACTATAAAAGTAGCCATAGCTGGTAAGTAGATATTGACTAGAACCATAGCATAGCCACAGCTGGTATCCAATAAGCCACATCTGGTACTAGGTAGTCTGCAGCTGGTATCAGATAGCCCACAACCTGAACATTTCTTTACCCTAAAAGAAAGGGGAATTCCGTAGCTGGGATTCCGCAGCTAGTATTTCACAGCTGGTATCTTGTAGTTGGTAAATATTTGGTCGGAGGATTCATAATGGATACCCACAACTGTGTGGATACACCGCAAAGAATTCTTCGTGAGACTTTAGAAAGGTACAAAATATAAACCAGACTTAAACCAACTACCTAACCTTGGAGTTTAATGATTAGAAGAAAGGAAGTTTGAAGATCATTAGTAAACTCCAAGGGGGAGAGGAAGGATGAAGGAGAAGTATTAAGATATATTATTTGGAGTATGATAGATGGAGAAAAAGGTCTGAACTGAGAGGAAGTCCGATCCTATTTTCATAAGATTGGTGGAAGTATCCATATAATAGTACTCTCAGGAGGTTGTCAGACTAGAAGCCGAGGTTCATATCTCGAGGAAGTAAGGGTTAGACCTTAACTTGAGTGGGTAATAGTAATTACTCGAAACCAAGAGAACTCAAGTAAGTTTAAGATAATGAAGTTGGATGAAGAAGATGTCGGAGGACAATCCAAGCTTAAGAAGATACTATACGAAGAAGTTTGACCATACTAAGACATAAGCCTATTAGAAAGATTCCTTTCATGGAACCTAAAGAAACCAAAAGGAAGATAACAAGCATAAACTAGAGGCCTTGATTGGATGGACTAAATGAGTTTAATCCATTCGTAGGACTAAAACAACCAGGACCATGCCTATTGTAAATGCCTTACTAAGTACCATTACTTTCGTTATGGTAGTAAGGGACAACAATTACTTTAAACCAATCCTTTAGAATTAAGGTTTGGACATCGCAGATGGTACACCATAGTGCCATATTACATCGCAGCTGGATTACCGCAGCTGGTAGAACCAAGTTTTAAGTACCCAAAATAGGAAGATGTCACCACAACCATTAGTAAAGTCCATTAACACAATAAGATATCCTAATCCAAGAATCTTTGGAGAGTAAGCCTATAAATTTAGAGTGTTGGAAGAAATCATAGAATTAAAGAAAGTATCAGTGCCAGACATCAGAAGACTACATGAAGGATCTGGACTAGGGATATATTCAATTATATCTAATGTGATCACCATGGAGTTGAAGGATGGTGATCTGTTCAAGTCCGTTCCACATTCCGAAACATGAGAGCGTTTGAACTTCGGGACGAAGTTCAGTTTAAGGGGGAGAGGCTGTAATATCCCAGGTTTAGAGGCAACAAAATGAGAGAACACCAAAGTGTGCATTGCATTCATGCATAGAAAATCCGGGAATTTTCGCGCTTTCAAATAAAACTTACCACGATGAATCGAAGTTTCACTTGACTTGCTCGGAATTGAAGTAGATCATCAAGTCAAGCGCTATAAACTTCACTGTGATCTTTGTTAAAACCTTGTTTTGGGTAGAGATGATTTGATCTATGGATTATATCAAATGGAATTATATTTACAACAACACATTCTTGAATAATCAAACCCTAACTTATTAACACTTAAAAGTTAGCAACTACCTTTGTGTGTAATTTAATTCATTTCTAAACTTATTACCAAATAAGGTAAACCACAGGGTCTAAAGTGCATAAAAGCCACACATTCTTATTTAAATCATAAATTATTAAATACATGGAATATCATAAAACTAAATCCATTTACATTACGAATTATAGTCCAAACCATTTGAGTAAAATTAACTATGAGTATTTTGAAACTCATATGATCATGCCTTGGTGAAATCAAAACCAACTATCCAAATTTGAGGAATAACCTTCAACCTTGATCTTTTGATCAATATTATAATGTAAATCCAATCCAAAATGATATAGTGACTCATCCACAATAATGAAATCATCCACAAGATATTTAGTAACAAATGCCACTTGGCTATCCAAAAATAAATCATATGAGAGGATAATGATCTTGCCACATAGGATGAAAATATCTACATGACTTGCTTTCCAAGTTATGCCACCTCATGCTCAAAGGATTGCTATGGATGAGGGCATGACAACCAAGCACCTTACTCACCAAACCAAAACAAGAGTCACTACCTATGTGTCATGATGCTAGAGCTTGCCCAAGCCTATAAATAGAGCCACACCCTTCATCCATTTGCTCATCAAGTACCATGATATATGGGAACAAACACATAGAGCCACTCCATGTGAATTAGCTAGGATCAAGGTGAAGAAGCTAGGAGGTGGAGGCATACCACAAGATGCAGGTTTATCAGATTTCCTGAAGAACAAGCTACATAATATTGCAAGGTAGAATCCCTAGGCAAACCATATATTTAGAGGATCATATCATCATCTCTTGAGTAGGACCTTAGGAAACCAATTCCATAATCATCACAATTTGGTATTAATTAGAAACCTTAGAATCTAAGTGAGTGTGATGAGAGGAATGATAAAGAGTGATTAGTGAGGAATAAGTGGATATTGTCTAATGCATGATTATACCTTGTAGATATAGATGATCAGTTAAACCCATGTTATTAATAGATCTCATCTATCACATAAAATAATAAGTATATCACTAGTAGTTAATCCCAAACCAATCCTCATGCCTTGTGTAGAGGAGTAATCCTAGTCAATTAAACATAACCCAACTATTGCTCACATCCTAAACCTAGTGGTGTATCACATTGGTGATCACTACTAAAACCCTAGACCAAGTCTGAAATCCAACCCATGGATTACTTTGGATTATAAGTAGAACCCTGCCATGCATCATGCCTATTTCTTACTTCAAATAGTGAAGTATTTCCAAAACCATAAACCTTGTCATATAGAACCAATCTACATAAAATATTGTTTCTTAACTTGTATATCATGTGCCACAAGTATAAACCAAGCCATATATACTTAAAGACTAATGCCATCCGGTGAGTAGAATGAAATCAATATCCCATTCTACTTTGCTATCCAAATACCTTGTTTAGTGAACCAAATAAAATAGAATTCATAGAAGTAGTTGAGTTAACCATAATGAGATTAGGATCTACTTTAAATAATTCAAGTAGTAGTTGCTAAGCAAGAGTAGTGAATATAGAGTTGAATCCAACCATTTTCTTAAACCTAGGAATAATTCTCCACATAAAATTATGATCACATTTCCATCCTCAATTTCACCACTACTTAAAATCCTAGCCATAATAAAATGCATGAGAACAATCCATATTATTAAGTACACTAGTTAAACCTAATAATGTTTTCACCATTCACATGTTCTAAATTTCAAACCATTGAAATGAATCTGGTTCATAAATTAAAAAGGAATTGAGATGGATATCAAAATCCATTTCTATTTCAATTAAAAACCCCACACAATATCAACCTAATAATAAAATGAATATGTATTTAAAAAGTAACACTAGGCAGTAAATAATAGTATTAAGTTATCTTGATACTCAAATAGTTTAGAACCTGCAAAAAGCAACAGAGTTCAAATTTGAATTCAAATAACAAATTCAAAACAGAAAATAAAAACAGAAAACAGAAATTTGAAAAAGAAATGGAGGGAAAGCTCACCTGGCTTACCTGGACCCCGCAGCCCAACGCAGCAGCCCACCATCGGCCCATTCTCGCGCAGAACCAGTCCATATACCGTTTCGCTGTCTTTAAAATTCGTGCAAAGGAGAGACGGCGTCGTCGTCTTTCTCTCCGGGGATGACAGCGCAGAGAAGCGCCCTGGCCACGTCCTCGTCGCGGATAACCTCGGCCCGGACGTCGCCAAACCCTCCGAGACCGCACCCTGTCGATCTCGCGTCCGTCTTATCTTCAGTGCATTCCGATTCGTGCCCAGATCGTGCACCACACACACCGCCACATCCCGGCCGTCTCCGTCGCCGTGTCGCCACTAGAGAGCTTCCCTAGCTCTATAAATACCCCTGTGGCATCGCCGTATAGTCCTTGTTCTTCGCCGCCCACCCATTCCCCCTCTAAACCTACCTAGACGACCACAATCATCCGTAGCACCTCGCCGGAGTCGAGCTCGAGGTCGACGTTGGAGGCCACCCCGAGCTACGGGAGGTAGCGGAGTAGCACCGCCATGTCTCGGGAGACTCTCGGCCGAAGGAATCGAAGAGGGGAGCTTCCTAGCGACGTAATCATCTCGATCCCTTCCGCTCGGGTTCGTCGGAATCCATGGCCTCGTCGTCGTCTCCGACCACCATAGGCCTCGTCGAGCACACCATCAACCTCAGGGTGAGCTTACGCTTCTCGCGAGCATCTTATCGCATCCAATCGCGGTCTGTAGCTGTAGATAGCCGTTTCGCCGGAGTAGACCGCCGCGGATACCCTCGTCGGAGGTAACTCCGACGACCCCCTCGCGAAACCATCAACACTAGCAGCCTCAGCGTGTCGAGGGGAGTCGATTAGTACCAGAAGCGCATCCTGGGGAGCAGTAAAACGGCGGCGCCGCCCTCGCCTGGTCGCCGGCGTCAAGCCGACGGCGAGAGGGGCGTGTTCACCGCCACGTCAGAACCTTTGACTGGTCCACTGCCCGTGTGGCAGTTGACTGGTCAAAGGACCCCACTCGTCAGTGTCTTAGGCTAGGTTTGAACCGGTACGTTTAGTTTTTTTTTACTTAATTTCAAATTCCAGTAAATAGTTGAAACTTTGTAAAATCATAGAAAAATAATTTCAACTCAGAAAAATATGAATAATATATCAAAATGCTCACAAAAATAAACTTTATTCAAATAAAATATAAAACAAAAATGTGTGTCAAAATAAAAATTCACTTATTTTTATCTTTATTAATTATGCCATTTCAATTATTTAAAATACAATTTGAATTCAATAAATTGTTAAGTGTAAAAATTAAATTTTAACTATTCAGTGACTAAGTAAAATGTTAAGATTAATTTTATTTACCATATTTGCATCAACTTAAATTATTAGTGGTAATTCATAAACCCTAATTGCAAATTACTATTTTCTATTTTCTTTAAATAGTAATAATCAAGAAAATATTAAAAGCCAAGATTATTTTGATAACTCAAATTTTGTAACTTAAACATTCTTTAATTAACAAGTCAATTATTTTAAAACCTAATAACAATTATTAAACCCTGATTCTTAATTAAACCAAAATTAGGAGTTACTCTAATTATTAATTCTGGTTGAAAATTAATAAAATATTAAACCATTACTAATTTTGATTCAAAGTAATTAGTAACCACAACTCTTTTACCAATCATCATTTTAGGAGTTATACCATAATTTAGAAACCCTAGTTTCAATTTAGTAAGACTTTGATTCCATTATTTCATGTGATCATCCTAAATTAGTGCAACACTAAAACCCTAGGGGTTTAGCCCATGTGATCATAGCCACCTCAACTCTACATGTAGAACCTTGATAGGTAATCAATGAATGCATGCTCAGGATCCACTAAAATAAAACTAGGTACAATTCACAGGAGACCATCATCTCATGTATTTATTTTTAGTTAACACTTGTATGATTCACCAGTACCACTTAATTATAAACCCTAGCTTGTTAACCTCACATTGACACCATTGATCACCATACCACACCATTAGGATCAACCTCAACCATCATAATTTAGTAGAACCATAACTATGAACCCTAGTATCAACCTTGTGTAGCAAATCACATCACATGCTCCTATCCAACTAAACCCTACTTAGGAAATGATAAGTCACTTAGCTTAGAAACTATTAGTGATTATTTAGTGAAAGCAAATGTGAAGCCATAGTAAACCTAATAGCAAACCTATGGAACCATCGTAATAATCATCTTTTGATATGATGCTTAGAATAAACTATATAAAAATAAACCTATCAATACTTACTACATATAAACCCATTCGACTTAAAGAACCCAACTAGTTCCTATTAGTGAACTAGATGAATTCAATAGTAAACCCTAGAAAGCCATAGCTCCTATATATAATAGTTCATATTCTTATTTAACCTCGTTCTTCAAAAGTTATTCTTTTGAAGTACAAATGTCAATCAAACCTTAGAAGCTTAATCCTTCTTTGAAATACTAAATGTTTCTTAAACAACATGTTCTTCAAAAGTTATTCTTTTAAAGTATAATATAAATAATCATCAACCATGTTCCGTAGAACCTAAAAATTGACAACTGTTCTTTATATTATTACACCACTATTCTTTATGAGTATGATTGTTATGATGTCTTATATCACTTGATTATGATGCTAATATAACCAAACCCTAATAAGAACCTTGTTTGAGAATCATTCTAAAAGTGCAACCAACCCTAAAGAAATCTTTACAACTCATACATCCTAAATCATCGAGGTTAGGTTACGCGCGGGACGATTGCATCTCATATTATGCATTATAGCATCTTTGCCAGTTCTTTAAACATTGTCCTTACCGGACAATGATGGTATTTCAGAATTTGGAATTCTCACGTATCGAAGCTTTTGCCTGCATAATCTTGCGATCAAGAAAGGCAAGTTCATCGCTTGCTCATGTCATTTGATTATTTTTATCAAACTATATGCAAAGTACTATACTTATCACTCATGCATTGAAAATCAAATATTATTTTACAATTATGAATATGACTATGTGGTGGGCAATGGAACCATGGTATGTGTTGATATGGTGGAGGTTCCATTGCAATGGGTTATATCACCCTAGGATTAATTACCAATGCCGTCCAGTGATTCTAGCGCCGTACATATCGCGTTATCCATAAGATCTATAATGGCTCGGGGGAAGTCAGCTGTATCTTTTCCCTTCTGCACGCCAACGGATCGGAGAGACGGTGGGGTGCTGGAGGCACTGCCGCAATAGGTTGGGAAATCCTTTTAAATCCCCATCCATTAGTGATGTTAATCTCTTTGATCTATGAGGGATTGTCCGGAGTACACCATGAGTAAAGCCGTATTATCGGGGGAGTCTACCGGAGGTGTACGGTCGGACAAAAGGGTGGGTTTGCGGTGGTTGCGGAGAAGGCAGTGATTGGCTTGGATCTTATACTCGGGCCTCACACCAAAGGAAGTGTGGACGGGGACATACTCTCGGCCGGCAACATGGTTAAGATCTCTTGTGGGGTAAAGTAACGCACCTCTGCAGAGGGTATCAAGAATTGTGACCGTCACTCCCTGTTCCGGGAAGGAAGCTGCGAACGCGGCAGAAAGGAACTCCACGAAGTTCTAGTCAACTCGTGAAGACCGACGGGCATAGTTTTCGAATAAAATAAACCTTTTGAAGAAATGATTACAAAAACTTGCATTGGCCTATGACTTTCTGGTCTATGGCTGTAGCTAGTGCATGATACACCTATTTCCTAATATGAACTTGCTCAGTACGCTCGTACTCATTCTATCTCGTTTGAACCCCCTTCTTAGATCAATGCACCGAAGGAGAAACTACCGTGGAACTCGAATACAAAGGAGTCAACTCGCAACAAGATGAAGAATACAATCAAAGAAGTCAATGGAGTCAACTTCCGCATCAGCTATAATGAAACCTAGACTAGTAATAGAAGGGAACCTTTCCCTAATCATAGCACCTAAGTAGCTAGATTTCTATAGCAAGCCAATTAGCTCTTAAACTTGAGTTAGCTATAAGATAGACTACGAGTCGTTCTTCTGGAGCTTTATTTGAAGTTTTACCTCACTGTAAAGTAGGAGGTTGTGTGGATCTTATGTAAACAGTTCGTGTGTACTTCTATAGACATACCTTGGACTCGCATATGTTTCTGTTGTACCACTCTGAGAGATGTAATATGAGTGGAACGGTGTTTCACTTGTGTTATGTCAACGACTTGTGTACTACACCATGCAGTGGTACGCTGGGTCACCGCAGTGTTTGTTCAAGGTAGCGTATTTGATATTCAAACATCATGTCAAATTACTTATGGCTATACTCTGTTAATTCTTAATACAAGATTGCATGTAATTTTCCCTTTCTTGTGGAGTATAAGAGAGATGCGTTGCATCATCTCTATATTAGGACGTGATGCCAATATGAATGCGTATCTTACAGATATTGAAGTTATATTCTTTATATCTCATTGATGAATTGTTATTATCCACTATAATTTTAAGGAGAGAGTAGACAAGTGAACCCATGAACCCCGATCCAATTTTTAATCATAAGAAACACCTTTCCATTGTATTTATCTTACTTTCTATTTCCTGCACTATTTTAATCCGAAAATGTGAAAATATTTGGTTATCTTATTTGCATGCAAAACCCCAAAACAATCAACCATTTACTGCTTTTATTTAGTTTACTTTACTTGTCTAGTTTACTTTAAAAATACTTTCGTTACTACTCTATTTTACTATTACTAATACGAAACCTTGTGCTTGAAAACCACACGGAAGTATTGGGCACACAAGACTTTATTTTATTTTGCAGGATTGCTAGAAGAAGAGAGGGGATACAACTCTTGACCTACCCAAGAGTTTGATATAACCCTCGAGTCACCCTTGTGGCAAAAATACTCTGCTGACGTAGCACTCTGCACTTAGAGTTCTAACCTTATTAGTATGATAGATATTATGTTGTTGGTAGTACGGGTCGGAGTGGAGGTCTAGAGAATTCTTTGAACACTAAAATAAATCTGAATATTTTAGGCTATTCTCAGTATCACATTGATGCATCTGTTCAGGACTGGGAGACACAATGTGGAGATTGATGTGTGTATACGGGTAGGCCAAAACTCATGAAAGGTTCAAACATCAAATATGATGGAAGGACATTAGCTCGAATAATTCAATGGCTTGGCTTTGCATAGGTGACTTCAACAAAGTTCTTCGAGTTGATGGTCATGTCGGTATCGGACGTAGCCAAGCCCATATTCAAGGCTTCTGAGACGTGGTTGATACATGTGAGCTGATCGATCTGGGGTTTAAGTCCCACTTTTGGACCTGGACAAAGAATGTTGTTGGAGGAATATACACAAGAGTTCGGATGGACCGTGCTATAGGTTCGATGGAATGGAGCGCTCAGTTACCACTGGCATGTTTGAGTCACCTAGAGGCGGAGACCTAGGACCAACCAACCTTGTTACCGAAGCTTATTGATGAGACCACTAGGACGAGTCATGGCTGGCAGTTTAAATATGAGGCAATGTGGGATACACACGAGGAGATGAAAGAAACGGTCATGGCAGGATGGAACGGTGGCCTCATGCAGTCAGTTTTTGATGTTCGAGGACGTCTAACGTCCCTCGCTGATAACCTTGGAAGATGGGGTAATGAAATGTTTGGAAGCGTGAGAAAAGAGACTCCAAAGCTAAAGGTGGAGTTAGAAACCTTGAGGAACATCGCATTAAGAGTAGGTCTGTGACATGTTGAAATTAAAATAAATGGGTGCCTGATCGAATTCTATCATAGCGGGGAGATTATGTGGCAACAAAGCTCACGTATTGAGTGTCTTTAAGTCGACGATATGAACAAAAAGACACCAAAGATCGAGTATGCTTAGGCGAAAGAACTTTGATTAAGGCCTTAACCCAATCTAATGGTAACCTTATGGAGGATGGGGTGGAGATTTAACATATGACCTCAAAATTTTACAAAACCCTCTACACATCCAAAGGGGTACAAAATATGAATCAAGTTCTGGATCATGTGCCTCAGAAATTTATGCTGAGATAAATGCCATGTAGACTGCGTCTTATGATCCTAGTTAGGTGAAAACAACATTGTTTCAGATGTTTCCCACTAAGTCACTGGGGCCTGATGGCTTCCTGACTCACTTCTTTCAGATTCATAGGGTTTAGGGAGAGGATGTTACTGGAGTGTAACAACCCAACTTTTGTAACCTTGTTAAGCAAAGTTATGGAGGGCTAACATAAACTTTTTTGTTAGTCTCTTGACAAAATATTTCCTTGCATATTGTCTTGATTAATGTGTTCAACATATAGGTTTGGGTTGATTGTTGACCTAGATTGTGAACCAACACAATATTTCTACTGTAGTGATCGTGTCCTTCAAAATACTACTATCTATTTGACAAAAGTATTATCTTGGCAACTTCTCTTATTTCAAGTGATATTACTTTTTCTAAACAATGAACCAAGATTTATTTTGACTCAAAAGTTTTTCCATAAAAAGTATTTATAAAACCTATAGGGATCTATAAGTTGGTATGATCACACGACTTTTCAAACATTTATATTCTAAATGTTTTACAAGAGGATTTCAAACACTTTTGAAAAGCCTATAAAGTTAGGAGATGTTCCTGTCTCCACTATTTTTTTTGGAAAATCTTGCCCAAGCTTTGCTTCCCTATTTAAAACCTCTATTAAACCTACCATGACATGATCATCTTTGAGCAATTGATCAACAACTACTTATTGGTTTGTCTATTAGTTCTATTTTTTTGAATTGCACTTGCTTATGTGTCTGTGACTCCTCGTGACTATGATTGAAATACTTGGTTATCTCTAACCACAAGTAGGCAAATGGCCTAATCTAACCTCTAAAACTTAATCCAAATTAGTATGGCAATAAATCAAGATTTCAAAATTTGGAGTTCCCTCCAAAAAAATTCCAACTCCATCACACCCTATTTTTTTATTCTCTACTTTAACTACACTAGTTTTTATCAATAGGAAATGTGACTCATAGGTTGTATCATCTCTTTTCCATCCAAAAGTATTTTCTAGAAAATTGTTTTCTTTTTTTCCTTTTACCAAAATGCATGCTAATGGTATATATGCCATTTCTTGCAATTTTTGATGTCAAATAATTTGGGGAAAATTCTACTATGCTAATATAAGCAAGTAAGATATTTTAAAGTCAAAATATTATCTTGCCTCTTTAAAAAATTCCAAAGAGCTGGTTCTATTGAAATTCATACAAATCTTGTCCGTCTTTCATCTGATGGTCAAAACCACTTCAAATAAATTTCCATCTGGGTTATCATCCTCACTACATTACTGCAACCTCTCTGGTTTACCCCCTATTTTGCATAGTAGATTTTTCCCAATATTTTACACAAAATAGCAATATATGTGACATTAAATTGCAATATTATTGAACTATACATGCCAAGACGAATCTAGCGATATTCATTTAGTGTCATAATAATGCTACTTTTCATAGAAGGCGGTTTATAGTTAATAAAGTTTAACTTAAGATATATCTTAACATACACTTATTTGAGGACGGAGGGAGTACACTTGTTTACCCTCATTCGTCATTAATCCACTAGTAGGGTGAACTTGATTAGTATGACATGTCGGTTGAAGTAGTAGCTTAATTATGTGCTATCTCTTATTACCTTATTAAAATATTTATATGGTGAATGTTGATGGTGCTCCCAGGCTTCATTTTTACCGTGCTGGGAACAACTTTTGAAGCTTCTCTTTTGATTGCATTGGATACAACCTAAGTAACTTTGCTGTTTCTCTGTGTTCCTTGGTCACTTTGCTTGATCCAACGGAAAGGCATCTTCCATGTGAAAAAATCATCACATATCAAAAAGAAAAGCGTAGTAGTATAGTATGAGTAGTAGCACTGATAATGTATATTAGCATCCAGTTTTTCAAATAACAGTACATTCATAAGCATATAGTGCAAAGTATGCAAGATATTTTACCATTTACTCTAACTGAAGATATACTAATATATTTATGTTGCAATATATACGTATACATATTTTTTTTATATTTTGCACAATATCTAATACTAACAATTTATATCAGAGCAATAGATTTTTTCTCTTAAATATCATGGGCATTTTCTAAATATTCTTCATTATGCTAAAAAAATAAAAAATGAAACAATCTAAAAGTAGGTGTGATATGTTAGAAAATTTGAAAACAAGTGAAAGCTAAAAATAACTTTTTTGTTTTGTTTTGAAAAACACTATCACCCACCACCTCCCAAGTTTGCCCATTGCTTGCTTCCTCATCTCACCCCTGGCGCCTGGACGGCTGCCGTCCCGTCCCGGAATTCCACGCCACGCCAGGTCCAAACCCAAAATCGAATTGACCTATATATACTCTCGAGATAAAATAAGAGCCTTCCCTAACCTAAAACCCTCACCTTATCCTCTCCTCCCCTCTCCTCACCTCCACCTCCACCTCCGACGACGGAATCCGGCCACTTCCACCGCTGCTTTGCTTGTGGCCGGAGCAACACGCGGCAGCATGGCCACCACCGACGCCCGAGTCGCGCCCGCGGCCGACGAGCGCCCCCCGGGTGCTGACGGGGACGAGGTCGCGGCGGCGGCGGCGGCGGCGGAGGGGAGCAAGCTTGCGGCGGCGGAGGTGGGCGGCGGAGGAATTGACGGCGAGGAGGTGAGATTTGAGGGGAAGGACCGGAGCCTCGCTGGTTCGGAGGCCAACAACGGGGCGGTCGAGGCGGAGGAGGCGGAAGCAGCCGTAGGAGATGCGGAAGAGGAAAGCGATGGGGAGGTCGAGCCGGCGGCGGCGGCGGCAGCCGAGGAGGAGTCTGGGGACCGGGAACCCGAGGCGGGAGATGCGGAGGCTGCTCCGCTGGCGCCGGCGCCCTCCGACAGCACCGAATTGGGCCAGGGGTATGCTTCCCTGCCTACCCCTGATGCACCCGTAGCGGAGGATAAGGGTGAATTGGTTGATGAACCGGAGGAAAGCGCGACTTCCGAGGTGAAGGATGTCGGCGAGGCGGCACCTGATGCTGAATTGTCTGTGGAGAAACTGAAGGATGCAGAGGTGGTCGCTGGAGGTGAAGACGATGGTGAGTTCGGCAGCCAGGAAGAGATTGCGGCTTCCACCAGGAGCACGGAGGAGGATAAGGTGGCTCCTATTGCTGAAGCTAATGGCAAATTGGGTGGCGAGGCTGATGCTCCTGTTGAGACGGTGTCGCTGGGAGGTGAAGAAACTCCAGAAGCATCATTGGAGACTGTGGAAGACAAGGCGGCAGAGCCGGAGCCAGAGAGCGATGCAAGCCCAGTGGTAAGCATGCATCCTCAGTAAATTATTTTTCACTATTGATGATACTAGTGGGGATGTGAACAATTCCATTCACCTAAACCAGATCACAGCGATGGAGAACCATGCTATTGTGGAAGACGGGGCCGCGAAGCCTGAGACTGAGAGCGATGCAAATCCAGTGGTAAGTAGTCTTATTGTTCATAGAGTTAGTACTAGTAGAGGGATATGAACAATTCAAATGGCCCAAGCAGGTTATTGACAATGGTAGCTTGGAGAACCATGCTAATGTGGATGATGAGGTGACAAAGCCATCGGTAAGTGGCCATGTTCTTTGTGATTCTGTTGCTAGCAGTGTCGACAGTAGTAGGGATGTGAACAATTCAATTTGTCATGAAGCAGGTTGTTGGCGACAGTAGCTTGGAGAACCATGCTAATGTGGAAGACAAGGCAGCAGAGCCTGAGTCAGAGAATGATGCAAGTCCAGTGGTAAGTGGGCATGTTCAATATAATTCTGTTGCTACTGGTGTTGACACTAGCTGGGATTTGATCTAATCACATGAATCAAAGCAGGTTACTGACAACAGTAGCTTTGGAAACCAGACTAATGTGGAAGATGAGGCGGCAAAGCCTGAGCCAAAAAGCGATGTAAGCCATGTGGTAAGTAGGCATGCCAAATTTAATTCTTCCGCTTATAGGGACATTATGGGGATTTAAACAATTCAAATTATCCAAACCAGGTTATTGACGACAGTGACTTGGGAATCTCAGAGAAGCTTGCCCCTGTCACCTCAGACATTGTGCTTAATGAAAGTAATGAGAATGCACAAAATGCTGAGGGCCAGGTGGCTACTAGTGGAACTGTGGAAGATGTTAGTGTTGAGAAGCCGACAAACGTTGAGAGTGTTGTTGCTGGCGGCACTGATGTTATCCTGTCCCGAGAGTTGGCTCCAGAACCTATCGAGGAAAACAATGATGTTGCGGAGAATGAAAATGCTGCAGAGGTTATTGGCCATATAGAAGAGGCTGGTGATGATGACATAGTTGTAGCTGCAGCTGGTGATGATCAGAAAGCTGTAGCTGCAGATGATGACGAAGAAAAGGGCGGTGAGGAGAATGAAGGTGCTCCAGATGTTTCTGACCGTGAAGTAGAGGCTGTTGATGACGAGATAGTTTTAGCTG
The DNA here is from genome assembly GCF_022539505.1 of Lolium rigidum. Taxonomy (NCBI): domain Eukaryota; kingdom Viridiplantae; phylum Streptophyta; class Magnoliopsida; order Poales; family Poaceae; genus Lolium; species Lolium rigidum. The sequence continues at coordinate 69,140,682 of NC_061511.1, forward strand.
CAGCTGATGATGAAGACATGAGTGGTAATGAGGGTGATGAGGACGATGACGAGGTGAACTTTGATAGGAGTCCTGCACGAGTTGCAATCATAGAGAATTCTGAAGCTGCGAAGCAGATCATGAAGGAGCTTGGGGAAGGTTCCTCCAGTGGCAGTCCTGTGTCTGGCTTGAGCAGTTCAAGAGAGTACACTAATAGCATGGATGGACAGATTGTGCTTGATGATTCTGAGGATGATGAGGATGACGACGATAATGAGGATGATGATGAGAAGGGGTTTGATTCTGCTGCCTTAGCCGCCTTGCTTAAAGCAGCCACTGGTGCATCCCCTGATGGAAACATCACAGTTTCTTCGCAAGATGGATCTAGAATTTTTTCCATGGATAGACCTGCTGGTCTGGGCTCGTCAGCCCCATCTTTGAGGCCAACTGCTCCACGACAACCTGCCCGGTCAAACCTCTTCAACCCCTCTGAGCTAGCAGTGACTGCTGAGCCTAATGACGAGATGACAGAGGAGGAGAAGAAATTGCACGACAAGGTTGAGTTGATCCGTGTAAAGTTTCTGCGTCTTGTGTATAAATTGGGGGCAACCCCTGAAGAAACAGTGGCAGCACAAGTGCTGTACCGTCTGAGCCTTGCTGAGGGTATCCGACATGGAAGGCAAACAAACAGAGCTTTCAGCCTTGAGAATGCACGGAAGAAAGCCATACAGCTTGAAGCAGAGGGAACAGAAGATTTGAGCTTCTCATGCAACATACTTGTCTTAGGAAAGATTGGGGTTGGCAAAAGTGCAACTATAAATTCTATTTTTGGTGAAGAGAAGACCAAAACTGATGCTTTTGGTGCAGCCACCACCAGTGTACGGGAAATTGTCGGCAATGTAGATGGTGTGAAGATACGGATCATCGATACACCGGGCCTTCGGCCCAATGTGATGGACCAAGGAAACAACAGAAAAATTCTCGCATCTGTCAAGAAATATACCAAGAGATGTCCGCCAGATATTGTTCTATATGTGGACCGTCTTGATAGTCTGAGTCGTGATCTCAATGATTTGCCTCTTCTAAAAACCATCACTGCTGTTCTTGGTTCTTCCATATGGTTCAACGCTATTGTTGCTCTCACCCATGCTGCTTCTGCTCCTCCTGAAGGCCCTAGCGGTGCCCCTATGACATATGAGGTATTAATGGCACAGCGATCCCACATTATCCAGCAATCCATCAGGCAGGCAGCAGGGGATATGCGACTGATGAACCCAGTAGCCCTTGTTGAGAACCACCCTTCTTGCCGGAAGAACCGTGAGGGTCAGAAAGTGCTTCCAAATGGGCAAAGTTGGAGGCACCAGATGCTGCTCTTGTGCTACTCTTCAAAGATATTATCAGAAGCCAACTCACTTTTGAAGCTTCAGGATCCTTCTCCCGGGAAGCTTTTTGGGTTCCGCTTCCGTTCCCCGCCGCTTCCTTTCCTGCTATCCTCCCTTTTGCAGTCAAGAGCTCACCCGAAACTTTCCCCTGACCAGGGTGGTAATGAAGGAGATTCTGATATTGATTTGGATGAGTATTCTGACATAGAACAAGATGAAGATGAAGAGGAATATGATCAGCTTCCTCCCTTCAAGCCTTTGACCAAATCTCAGCTTGCAAGGCTCTCAAAAGAGCAGAAGAATGCTTATTTTGACGAGTATGACTACAGGGTCAAACTTCTGCAGAAGAAACAGTGGAAGGACGAGCTCCGCAGGTTGAAGGAGATGAAGAAGAGGGGCAAGTCTGATATGGACGCTTATGGGTATGCTAGTATTGCAGGAGAAAATGATCAGGATCCTCCTCCAGAAAATGTTTCAGTCCCTTTACCTGACATGGTGCTGCCTCCTTCATTTGATTGTGACAATCCGACATACCGGTACCGCTTTCTGGAACCAACCTCTACTGTCCTTGCTAGGCCTGTTTTAGATGCACATGGGTGGGATCATGACTGCGGTTATGATGGAGTAAGTGTTGAAGAGTCCCTCGCTCTCCTTAGCAAGTTCCCAGGTACTGTGGCAGTTCAGGTTACCAAGGACAAGAAGGAATTTAGCATCCATCTAGATTCTTCCATCTCAGCAAAGCATGGAGAGGATGCGTCGTCCCTTGCTGGTTTTGACATCCAGACTGTTGGGCGGCAGCTTGCGTATATTCTTCGTGGTGAGACCAAATTCAAGAGCATCAAGAAGAACAAGACTACTGGAGGATTCTCTGTGACTTTCTTGGGTGACATTGTGGCAACTGGGCTGAAGGTTGAGGACCAGCTCTCTGTTGGTAAGAGGCTGGCATTAGTGGCAAGTACAGGAGCAATGCGAGCTCAAGGGGATACTGCTTATGGAGCTAACTTGGAAATGCGCTTGAAGGACAAAGACTATCCAATTGGCCAATCCTTGTCAACATTGGGCCTGTCCCTCATGAAGTGGCGCCGCGACCTTGCCCTTGGCGCTAACCTGCAGTCCCAGTTCTCGATCGGAAGGGGTTCAAAGATGGCGGTCCGCCTTGGGCTGAACAACAAGCTGAGTGGGCAGATCACCGTCAGGACAAGCACCTCAGAGCAGGTACAGATCGCGCTGGTGGGTCTTGTCCCAGTACTTGCCTCCATCTACCGGAGCATCTGGCCCAGCGAACCATCGTTTGCTTATTAGCTTGGCAAGAAGAGCATCTGTTACTTGTGTCATCAGCATCTATTTTTACTTTTCCTAATTTATTTGAACAAGTCGCCTGTATCTGTTTCAATTTTCGTGTCTTATCCGCAGATTGTTCCTATCATAATTTTGGCTGAAGAGTTGTTGTCTTATTCATGTAGAACTATAGTTGAATAATGTTGGTAGATCTATATGATCCTTCCACCGATCTTTGTATTACTATTGTTGCCCTCCATCTTCTTGTTATTATATTCTGCTATGTGCTTTTGCTTAAAGATGCGGATGCCTCTGCTTTTCGTGGTAGTGTATAATTTGCATTGAGTACTTCAATAGTGCAAGTGCAACATTCTGGCATTACTAGATCTGGGTGAGAAACAGTGCTTGCTCTAGAATACAATCATGGTCACTGGCAATCTTCAGCAGGGCAAATAGTATTTGATCCTGCTGGAAGGTGAAAACTGCTCATCAGCTACTTGCCGATGCCAGCCATTATATGCAGATTTCGCAAGTCATCTTGTAGCAGGGCATGCTTCTCCCCTATTTATCCAGTTTTACTTAGAGATTTAATTGATAGGTTGTATACTAGCCTCAGCCCACAAGCATCCTAAATATCTTCACTGCACTGACCCTTGGTCTGCAGTTTCTAATTATCAGTATGTTAGCAAGGGCAAGTCCCAGCGGTAAACTTTGAAAGAACATGCTTTATGCTGATATGGTGGATGTTATGGTCGGTTTGACCTATACACGCAGGAAGCCCACTAGTGGCTAGTTATGGGCTTAGCCCAAGTAAATTAGGGGCTTAGCCCAAGTAAATTAGGGTTTAGAGGAGGCCGTCCTCCTATATAAACACTTGTATCCCTTCGAGATTAATCGGACAATATTCGGTATATTACTGTCTCGTCTCTCGAAGGGAGACGGGAGACCCTCGTGCCCCCGCCGCACCAACCCTAGCCGCCGCCTCCTTCCTCCGCGACGGCGCCCAGCCCGCCGGCGCCGAGCTCTCCAACCTCTCCGCCCTCACTTCCACCCTTACAATCTCCGCCCTAGACCCGGTACAACCCTAGTCTCTACCACTTTGGTATCAGATTGCCTAGGTCTCATGGGCTCCAACAGCCCCCCCGTCGACCCCATCGCCGCCACGTCCGCCGTCGCCACCAACACCACCACCGCCACCGCCGCCGCCATGACCAGCACCCACGCGCTGCAGGGAGCCGCCGCCGCCGCCCCCACGGGCCTCGACCTCCTGCCCGCTACTTTGGTGGACCTCGCCGACAGTCTCCGCGCCATCCGTTTCGAGCTCGCGGAGATCAAGGCCGGCCAGCACCCGGCGCCCCCACCGGCCGCCGTTCCACCGCCCGCCTCCGCCGCCAGCAACGGTCGCCCCGCGTGGTGGCCGCCATCGCCTTCGCCAATTCCCACATGGATCGACGCGTCGCCCGTCTACACTCAGACTGCGGCGCGGACGACGGTTCAGCAGCCCCGCCCACCCCTTTGGCGGTCTCGGCGGGTTTGCGGCCCCCTTCGCCGCGAGCACGTTCTTCAACCCGGGCCGCCGAGAGGGCACCCCCGAGGTCCCGCCTGCGGCGCAACAGCCGCCCCGCTTCACCAAGCCGGAGTTCGCCACCTACGACGAGCGCCACCGATCCTCCGAACCGGCCGAACCGGTGTGAGCGGTTCTTTCGGGGGCGGCGGACGCTCGGCGCCGACCGCACGTGGATCGCCTCCTATCACCTACGAGGCGCCGCGCGGACTTGGTACTACGCCCTTGAGCAGGACGAGGGCGGGATGCCGTCCCGGGAGCGCTTCCGCGACCCGTGCCTCCGCCGGTTTGGGCCGACCCTACGCGGAAGCCGCCTCGCCGAGCCGGGACGCCTCGCCTTCACCACCACGGTCCGGGACTTCGCCGACCGTTTTCAGGCGCTCGCGTGCCATGCCCCGGGCGTCTCGGCGCGGCGCGCGCGCCGATCTCTTCGTCGGCGGCCTCCCCGACTACATCCGCGTCGACGTCGAGATGCGCGAGCCTCGCGGACCCGCGGACGGCCATGTACTACGCACAGGCCTACGAGCAGCGCGCCATCGCCATGCAGCAGGTCTACGCGCAACGTGTCAGTGCTCGTCCCGCGCTCCGACCCGCCCCGACGCCCACCGCCCCGCCGCGCCCCGCGCCGGCCGCCGCGCCGGCCGCCGTGCCCGCGGGCCCTCCTGCACCGACTCGCCCTTTCAAGCGGCTGACGGCTGCGGAGCAGCTCGAGCGGCGCCGCCAGGGGCTGTGCTTCAACTGCGACGAGAAGTACGCGCCGGGCCACACGTGCGCCCGCCTCTTCTACCTGGAGACCGTCGACGACGCCGACGTGGAGGCCCTCACCGCCGAGCTCGCGGCCGCCACCGTCACTGAGGCCGGTGTCACGACCTACGCGCCGGTCGACGCGTCCGCCTTCGTCGTCTCTCTTCATGCTATGGCGGGCATCAAGACGGCAAAGACGATGCTGCTCCCGGTGACGATCAATGGGGAGCGTCTCACTGCGCTGGTGGACACGGGCTCGACGCACAACTTCCTATCCAACACCGCCATGCGCCGCCTCGCTCTCCAGCCCGGCGGGATCGGAGAAGTACAGCGTCACCGTCGCCAACGGGGACCGTCTTACGTGCCAGGGCGTGGCGCGACAGGTTCCCGTGCTCGTAGGCGACGAGCCATTCTCCATCGACTACGTCGGCATCGACTTGGGCTGCTACGACTTCATCCTCGGCCTCGACTTCCTGAGCACCTTAGGCCCCATCCTTTGGGACCTCGACGTGCTGTCCCTCATCTTCTGGGGCGAGGGAGGCCGCCGTGTTCACCGGACGGGCTTGGGCAGCACCGGCGCATCCCCGCAGCTCCACCCGATGGCCGCCGCGCTTGACGAGGCGCACCCGCTCCTCGGCCGACTTCATCGCAGCAGCGCACGTCGACCTCTTCGACGAGCCGCGGGGCCTCCCTCCCTCGCGGCCCCGTGACCACCGCATACACCTGCTGCCGAACACGGCGCCCGCTCGCCGTGCGGCCGTACCGGTACCCCCAGCTGCAGAAGGACGAGCTCGAGCGCCAGGTGACGGTCATGCTAGCACAGGGCATCATCCGGATTTCGACTTCGCCGTTCTGCGCCCCCGTGCTCCTTGTGCGCAAGGCCGACGGCACGTGGCGCTTCTGCATCGACTTTCGCGCCCTCAACACTGTCACGTCCAAGGACAAGTTCCCCATCCCCGTCGTGGATGAGCTCCCGGACGAGCTGCATGGCGCGCGCTTCTTCACCAAGCTCGACTTGCGCTCGGGCTATCATCAGGTGCGCATGCACCCGGACGACATCGCCAAGACGGCGTTCCGCACTCACCATGGCCACTACGAGTTTTTGGTGATTCCGTTCGGCCTCTCCAACGCGCCGGCGACCTTCCAGGCCCTGATGAACGACGTGTTCAGCCCCTACTTACGATGCTTTGTGCTTGTTTTCTTTGATGATATTTTGATCTACAGTGCATCCTGGGCGGAGCACCTGCAGCACGTGGCCATCATCTTCAACGAGCTTCGAGCGCATCGTCTTCATCTCAAGCGCTTGAAGTGCTCGTTTGGCACGACCTCCGTCGCGTACTTGGGCCACGTCATCTCCGCCGACGGGGTCGCGATGGACGCGGACAAGGTCACCGCAGTCGCCGCCTGGCCGACGCCCCAGTCGCCGCGAGCTCTTCACGGATTTTTGGGCCTCGCGGGATACTACCGGCGGTACATCCAGGACTTCGGCCTCATCGCCGCGCCTCTCACGCGCCTGCTTCGCCGCGACGCCTTCTCCTGGGACGAGGAGGCGGCCACGGCCTTCGCCGCCCTGCAGTGGGCACTCACGACGGGCCCCGTTCTTCGCATGCCGGACTTCGACGAGCCGTTCGTGGTGGACCGCGACGCCTCCGGCATCGGCTTCGGCGCCGTCCTTCACCGGGGCGAGGGGCTACTCGCTTCTTCAGCCGCCCTTCGCCGCGCGCCACCACAAGCTCGCCGCATATGAGCGCGAGCTGATCGGGCTGGTACAGCGGTGCGCCACCGGCGGGCGTATCTTTGGGGCCGGACGTTCCGTGTGCGCACGGACCACTACAGCCTCGAAGTTCTTGCTGGATCAGCGCCTCTCCACAGTGCCGCAGCATCAGTGGATCAGCAAGCTCTTCGGCTTCGACTTCACCGTCGAGTACCGCCCCGGCCGCCTCAACACAGTCGCCGACGCCCTGTCCCGCCGCGGTAGCGCCCACGGTCGGTGCGGCCCTCTGCATCCACTCCGGGCCATCTTTCGCCTTCATCGACGAGGTTCGCCGCGCTACTGCCGAGGACGCGGATGCGCAGCAGCTGCGCCAGCGCCTGGCCGACGGCGAGCTGGCCGCGCCTTGGCGCCTGGACGAGGGATTACTCCTCCATGGGCGCCGCATCTTCGTGCCGGATCATGGAGACCTGCGCCACCAGGCCTTGTCCTTGGCGCATTCTGCAGGTCACGAGGGCGTCCAGAAGACCCTGCACCGTCTCCGCGCTGATTTTTACATTCCAGGGGATGGCGTCCTGGTGCGAGACTGGGTGCGAGCGTGTGTCACATGCCAGCGGAACAAGACGGAGACGCTCCGTCCGGCGGGCTTACTGCAACCCCTGGACGTGCCATCCCAGGTGTGGGCGGACATCTCCATGGACTTCATCGAGGGGCTGCCGAAGGTTGGCGGCAAGTCCGTCATCCTCACGGTGGTCGACCGTTTCTCCAAGTACGCGCACTTCATCGCCCTCGGCCATCCCTATACGGCGGTGTCCGTGGCACGCGCCTTCTTCGACGGCATCGTTCGCCTCCACGGGTTTCCGTCCTCCATCGTCAGTGATCGTGATCCGGTGTTCACGGGTCACGTCTGGAGGGACCTCTTTGGGTTGGCGGGCGTGAAGCTCCGCATGAGCACGGCGTTTCATCCTCAGACGGACGGCCAGTCCGAGGTCGTCAACAAGATCATCGCCATGTACCTGCGCTGCATCACCGGGGATCGTCCACGAGCTTGGGTGGACTGGCTGGCGTGGGCTGAGTACTGCTACAACACGTCCTACCACTCCGCGCTGCACACTACTCCCTTTGAGGTGGTCTACGGGAGGCCACCACCGGCGATGCTTCCCTATGCGTCTGGCACGGCCCGTACTGAGACGGCGGATGACCTGCTGCGTACCCGCGACGAGATACCGGGCGAGGCGCGCCGGCCGACTTCTTCGGTGCTCAGCAGCTGGCTAGGAGGTACTATGATGCACATCATCACGAGGCGGAGTTTGCGGTGGACGACTGGGTCTGGCTCCGCCTTCTTCACCGGACGACCCAGTCCTTGGACCCGCGCTCCCGGCGCAAGTTGGGCCCTCGTTACGCCGGTCCTTTCCGTGTGCTGGAGCGCATCGGCAAGCTCGCCTACCGCCTTGAGTTGCCCGTGGGCTCGCGCCTCCACGACGTCTTCAACGTCGGTCTCCTGAAGGCCTACCGGGGCGACCCTCCTTCTGCACCACCAGCTCTTCCACCTACTTCGGATGGGCGTCTCGAGCCGGCCCCGGCGAGTGTGGCTCGCGTGTTGAAGGCCCAGCAGCGCCGTGGTGTTTGGCACGTCTTGGTGCATTGGACAGGCCTGCCAGAGGACGAGGCGACTTGGGAGAAGCTTGAAGATCTCCGCCAGCAGTTTCCAGAAGTTCAGCTCGAGGACGAGCTGTTTGAGAAGGCGGGGAGAGATGTTATGGTCGGTTTGACCTATACACGCAGGAAGCCCACTAGTGGCTAGTTATGGGCTTAGCCCAAGTAAATTAGGGGTTTAGCCCAAGTAAATTAGGGTTTAGAGGAGGCCGTCCTCCTATATAAACACTTGTATCCCTTCGAGATTAATCGGACAATATTCAGTATCATTACTCGTCTCGTCTCCCGAAGGGAGACGGGAGACCCCGTGCCCCCGCCGCACCAACCCTAGCCGCCGCCTCCTTCCTCCGCGACGGCGCCCAGCCGCCGGCGCCGAGCTCTCCAACCTCTCCGCCCTCACTTCCACCCTTACAATCTCCGTCCTAGACCCGGTAGAACCCTAGTCTCTACCAGTGGATCTGACCAATAAAAGTCATTCCCAATTTGATTAATTCTGCGGATCCGTATGATTCTTTATAAGCTGTTGACTGTTACTACTCTTGAAGTACTCCGTACCATGCATTGCATTACATGGTATGTTTTCTCTTAAGCGGCATACGCTTTGTGTTTCTACTTTCTTGTGTGAGTTGGCATGTTGGCCAGAAGCTAGTGGAAAATTCTATGGAATATGCTGAAACCTGCATGAGATTGTTGCCGAGACGAACTCTCGGTTGCTATCTATGGCAGTGTGGCATTATTGGCATTATTGATCTGGGAGGAAAGATGGTCGGGTTATCATGCAGACATCTATCACCGGAAGTGAGAACTTGGAGATGATCAAGGATGACCTATTCATTCTGTCCTACACTGCAGATAACGTGGAAGCCGAGGTCGTGTGCTTGGCTTCCACCGCTTGCCCAAGCGTGCAACCTGAAACAAAGTTCGAAACCGGGGAATGGCATTCCTAGACATCATGCAGCTGCTTGTCGGAGATGCCTTCAGGTGCTCTCGGTGCCTCGGGAACGGTCATCAGGCAGCGAGTGTCACAATGGCGGCGTCCACTCAGATTGTTCGGAAGCCCTGCTATGTCCATGTCGCCCTGACTCGCCACTAAGCATTGGGCGGACCTAGATAGAACCCTCGCTCCCACCTGGGCATCGGTCGTTATGCTCTTGTTGGCTTTGTAGCCTCGACAGAGTTGCGGTCCGCTTTGGAGGGAAAGGCTGAGCAGCTGCGCTATGAACTTCTCGACGTGGCTTCCTTTCGGATTGAGGAGACGGTCCAGCCTCTACGTGGCGTTGTTGACTCAATGCAACGCTAGATGCTAATGATCGAGAGTATTTTGGGTGTGGTCTAAGCCTGCGTTAGCTAGGCTCTCCTTGACACCGCATGTGTTATATAGAGTTCTCCTGAGTTGCGTCTTTTGGTTAGTTGCGTCTTTTGGTTGTGCCTGATGTGGATTTCACGGACGAGAGTGGAGCACGTCTTTATGGTCATTTCTCCCCTAGTGCGAGGGCTAGCTTGACATTCATGGCTTCAGTGCTGCAAAATCATACCCAAGCTTAGGAGTTGTGTGGGGAATCCGTTCTGCCTCTGTCCATCTTGCAAGTGACGGTGGACTTGCTTGAGATTTAGTTCTAGCTTCACCGCCGAGCTAGGAGCCAGACATCGAGGAGAGTGACGATGTGGACAGTGGGATCTCGTTCTCACCTAAGTCAGTTGACACATGTGCCCAAGTCTCTCGTCACTAAAGATATTTGTGATTTTCTCGCTACTTTGGCTGCTACTAACCCTGGGTCTAGCAATACGATTGGGTTTCCGTTGAAGGAAAAGGACAGATGATATAAGATCAAGAGGGCGGCGATAGCCCTAGACTAGTCATTGTGCAGGAGAAATGAAACAAGTGTAGAAGAAAACAAGAGTTGCCTTATAGGAAAGGCGTCCACAGTTGCTTGATGGATGACTCTCAACATCTTGGCCTGTCATCATGGTTGTGGTCGTCTTCGTTGTCTTGCCGATGTGTTTTTCTCGAGCTACAACCGGCCGATGGGGGCACGTTGGTGATGTGTGAATCTTTTTTTTTTTGGAGTGCTGGCGGAGTACTGTGTTGGGAGCGTTTTTTTACTCATGTTTGTGTGGTCGTTCGGTCTTGTGTTTTGGGGAGTAGCCAGTTTGTCTCATGGAGTTCTAGGTAGGTTTTTTTCTTAATTAGTGAATGACTTGAATCTTCTGCCTCTATATGGTCCGTGGAATACAAATTGTAGGATGTCTAAGTGCCTAGTAATCAACCTAATAGTCTTTACTTTGTTTTTTTTAAATAGTCTTTACTATTTTTATTTACGATTTATTTATGTTGGCCATATCGTCTGAATTGAATTGTTAGAACACCTCCGGTATATATATATTTTGTAAAAGAAGGAAACGTCGACGAGCCGTGTCAACCGGAACTTTTTGTGGCATTCGGTATCACTATGGCGTCTACTTGAACGTGCTGTTTCCGCATACATAATTGACCGCCCAGGAGCATCTCGACTAGTCTCCATGACAACATCAGCATGGTCCTGTCGATAAGATAAGTTCACTAGTTCCACTAGGAGATTAAATATATTAAGTGATGAAGGGATAGCTGCTAAGATCAACTCTTAACGACTACATTAGTCCATTAGGTTGTGTGGATAGTAAATTCATGTTTTTTTAGTAAATTAAGTTTGTGTATGCAGCTTCTAAGACTAGCCACAATGAGAGTATCATAGGTAGTATCATGCATGCTATGTAGGCAAAAATCTGATGTGGCACATCAATTAATGAGGAGAGAGGTGAGAGTAGTATCATAGGTAGATACAATATCATAGCACGTAAAACTAGAAATTTAAGTGGCAAACACATCATGTACACATATTTGCATTGAGATTTTACAAAACATTAAATTTGATGGAACTATGATACTAATTCATGATACTACTATGCATTGTAGGTGTTATATCATAAAATAGTATCATATGCATGATACTAGTCTATGATACTTTCCATTATGACTAGTATAAGTCCACGACACCGGTGGGTGGAGTTAATTCAATTGAAGTACTCTCACTACAGGAATCGCGGTAGATGCCGACGGCCTTCGACCCTCGGCGTAGCACGCGCTTGCCCTCGGCGTACGATACGCCGACGGGCCCCCTCGGCGTAGCTCCTCGGGGAAGATCGGCCTCGGCAGAGCACACGCGGCCCTCGGCGTAGCCGCAGAGGGCCGACGGCTGGAACCGCTCGTCGGCGTCGCAACCCTCGGCGTAGCACGGTGACCGGCGCCGTCCGGCTAACGTCCGTTTGGGCTACACCGAGCGTCGCCCCATCGGCGTATGGAGGCACGTGGCGCCTCCTGGCCGCTTCTATGCAGACGCTACGGCGAGCGTCGCCCCGTCGGCGTACGGCGGCACGTGGCGCCTCCTGGCCGCGTCTACGCAGACACTACGCCGAGCGTCGCCCCGTCGGCGTATGGAGGCACGTGGCGCCTCCTGGCCGCTTCTACGCAGACGGTACGCCGAGGGGGAGGCCCTCGGCACATCACGCGACGTGGCAACCGCTGGGAGCTCCCCGTTCATACACCGAGGGGGAGGCCCTCGGCATAGCCCTGACCATTTGGTCCATGTCGAGGCTATGCCGAGGGTTAGGCCGTCGGCGTAGCGTCGACCCAGATTTCACAAAATTGCGAAATTGACAGATTTCACGGTTTTTCACAGATTTCACAGTTTTTCACAGATTTCACAGTTTTCACAGCACATATATTGCATAATTCACATGACTTTGCACATAGACATCACATGATGTTCAAATAGCTACAAATCATGGTCTCATAACATAGCTCCGGATACATAGTATCGTGTCGATAAGATACATGCATGGGACTACTAGAGGAGCTCGTCGCCGCTAAACACCGGCCCGGGCCGATTCCTTCCGGTAGAAGCTGCGGAAGAACCACCGGGAGAAGGACCGGGAGAAGTACCGGGAGAAGTACCGGGTGTAGCACCGGGAGAAGGACCACCATGATAAACCGGTGTCATGTCCCTCCCACCACCCTGGTTTCCGGAACATCCCGTTCCCTACACACATGTTCCCGAGATGTTAGCAATTTGCGAGGCAAAGGAAAGCCGTAGTATTCGGTTTGGCGAAGAACTTACCGTTGTTCTCCCATAGTACTCCGCAGCGAAATTTTCCTTCGATGGCATGTTTGGCGCCGGCCCCGGAAAGGGAGGCATCGGCCCTAAATCCATCGTCTGTCCAGCTTTGATTGCCCACAAACGACGCCTCGCAAGATAGTTTACATGTCGGCCTTTGCAGAAATGAAGCATCAAACTAGGGGAAAGTGGGACTTGTCATCATTTGCGAAAACAAAGGTTGGAACTTACATGTATATATGCCATGTACTCCATGAACTGCTGCCGGTGCTGGTTGAAGGCCACCTGATATTCTTAATGAGCGGCCACGTAGGCCGCCTCGAAGTCGGCTACAATTTCACAAATTCATGTCTCGTTAGCACTTAGCAATGTATGAACGAAAGTCGGAAAGAGGATGGAAATGAGGGAAACTTACGTCGTATGCGGGTTGCCGAGCCCGGCGACGAGGCGGGAGAGGGGGCTGTCCTTGGTGAGTCCCGCCTTGAGACGCGTGAAGGTCGTGGTGAGGGTATGCTTGACGGCCTTGTTCAGCATGGCGAGACGGCCATGCGGCAACCCTCCGGACGACAGGACCAACGACTCCTCGTCGACCTCCGCGCTCATGGGGTCATCCACCTCCGGGTGACGATGCCTCACCATCTCGCAAGAGTTCTCGACGTCCTCGGCGTAGGTGCCGAAGTACTCGGGGAGCGAGGGCCGAGGCTGCGAGAGATCGGGCTTCTTAAGCCGCATCTTGTTGTATATCTCGAGGTCGGACATCTCCTCCTCGGGTCCTAACGCGGCCCTCTCGCATCGCGAAAGGAAATGTTGTGAGTACCAACTTTGAACCCGAAGGAAAATAAAATGTATACATACCGTCTTCCCCTTGTAGCGCTCGTAGCTGAGGTTTCCCCACGAGTGTGTGCCACCGTCGCCTCGGTTCTCCGCGTTCCGCCTCGCCACGGCCGCAAAGTCCTCGTCCATCTTGAGCCACCTCGTCCTAACCATCTCCTCCCATGCCTCGGCATGCGGCTCGGCCCAATCGGGGATAACCTGAAAATGCAATACTCAACTCAATCTAATGCAATCGCAACTTAGTAGCAATGTAGAATCTCATTGACATTTTACTCACCGACATGTAGTCCTCCACCGTCATCTCATACTCGGCCTTAGCATTCTTACCGACAATGTCCGGCTTATGGACCCTCTCGCCTCTCTCTGCCCAGAAGTGACCCGCGGACGTGATCCTTTGGTTGTACCACACCTGCGGTGTCAACCTCTCACAAGTCGCCCGCAAAGTCCTGTTCGCGGCCGTCTCCTCAACCTCGGGCGCCACACGATAAAAACACTTCAATCATGCAAAAAACAATTGTGAGATTCATGAGTTAGAACATTGGGGTCATCAAATATGAACGAAGCTCGAGAAAATATGTCTTACCCAAAACTTTCTCATCACGGCCTCGGCAGCCGTCGGGAAGCCTACGCCAGTGGGCACTCTCGTAGTCCGTCCAAGTAGTGGCTAGCTTCTTCTCGCCAGCCTGGGACAAGTGTCGAGGGGATAGTACTTGCCCGGCCGAACTTCCTAAGCAAAGCTCCAATCATGCTGCTAGGCAGGCGCCCCTTGACCCCGGAGGAAATATCCAATTGCTGCACATGAAAATCAAACATTAGCACATGAAAATCAAACATTAGTACATGAAAATCGAAATTGCCAAATTAGTACACTTACTCAGGGCTAGCAGGAATAATAAGGGTCTTCGCCTCATGGGTCTTAGGCTCCTTCCTCTCGTCGGGGACTCTCGCTTCCCCACGAATCTTCAGTGCCTTCGGCCGCCCATCCTCCTCCGGAGTCTCAAACCCGCGGCTAGAGTCCTCCTCGGCTCTAGACTCCGTCTCCGCCTCCTCTCTAGACGTCCCCTCCAAAAAGAACCCGGAAGCAACGTCGCCTGAAGCCGAGGGTGGTGGCTCAAAGTCCGGTCCTCCCCAGCCACCTCCACCTCCACCTCCACCTCCTCCCAAGCCACCTCTAGCTCCACCACCTCGTCCCCGTCCTCGTCCTCGTCCTCGTCCTCCTCCTCCTCCCGCGCCGTCCTCGTAACGCGGATTGCGACGCGGTGCCCTCTCACTCCTTCTAACATTGTTCTTGCGTTGTTGCATCTTCTTAAGCAAGCTCGACGAGTCCTCCTTGCCGCCGCTCATATTGTTCAATCACCTGCATTGAGAAAGAGAAAACAATTAAGAAGCATGTTGAAAAATATATAAATAGTAAGCATAAAGACACTAAACAATTAAGAAGCATGTTCAAAAATATATAAATACTAAGCATAAAGATACTAAACAATAAAGAAGCATGTTGAAAAAAATATAAATACTAAGCATAAAGATACTAAACAAATAAGAAGCATGTTGAAATATAAACACATAAAAGACCCTCACCAGACCGTCATCAATCTCATCGTCAATCTCATTTTGTTTCTCCTTGCCACTATCACTATCACTATCTTTTGAGTAGTAAGTTGGATTTTGATAGACTGGGTGGAGGCTCATCATCGCTATCATCTTCCACTTGTAACTTCTCGAGCATATCTATGTCCTTTAGATCCACCACCGACTCACCACGAGTTTCCGCATCGTTCCCGAGGTCCTCTTCAAGAACACATTCTAACTCAAAGTGCCCGAAGTCCTCTTCCTCTTGATAGAAAATTCCCTCGTATGTTACAGTGGTCAATGTTGTTGTAATCGTCCTCGGAGGGAATCGGTAGGTTACCATGTGGCGATACCCGGAACACGACTTCCCGACTCGTTGAGGGCCGCTTTCCGGCATGGGTACGGCAAATAATAAACTTGCTTGGCTTGGTGAGCAACAATATAGACATCGGCTCCGGTATAGGTGGTGGAAGGCTTAACTTCAACTAACCCAATGGACTTGGTAATTCTCTCGTCCACCTCTTGGGTCAAACCAATGACACTTGAACACAACGAGATTGAGTTGTTTGTTTGTACGATTGAAGGTCAGCTCGTATACATTCTCTAACCTCCCGTAGTAATCAAAGGTATCGGATCCTTTAGTGAAGACACCAGTATTTATCGTTTTTGGATTCGCCCGGCCCTTCTGGTGTGTCTCTGTATGGAATCGAAACCCATTCACGTCATACTTCTCATACTTCATGACGTCACGGTTACAACCTTGGGAAACACATCTCAACTCATCTGTCATCTCAACGTTTGCATCAGCTCCCTACAAGCACGGTTCAAATTTGTTGTGTGCATTAGTTATGTGGAATAACAGGGACAAGTCACATATTGGTAGGTAAGAGGGACAGCTTAGACATTACTTTTTTCATGAACCAAGACACAAAGTTTATTTTTACTTCGGGAGCACCCTCTTTCAGTAGAGTCTCCAACTCCGCGCCCGTGGGATCGCGCGGAAGCCACCACTGTTCATCCGTGAATTCGCCGAAAGGATACAATAAGCATTAGACCGAGTTGAGTGTAGGTGATCGAAACTAGATACAATAAGCATTACACCATGTTACCTAATGAAATCGTGACCGCCATCGTCGTCGTCCCCCCCCCACCACTTCCTTCATGTTCATAAGCACATAGAGCATTATGCAATCCTTCTCTTCCCTCTCCAATCTATATTTTTGTCCTTTACCAGCCTTGCCACCGGGACATTGGAATAGTTGAAGCTTGGGGTCATTCATGGGCACGTCGACATTGTAACGAGAGATCGGGTTATGCGAGTGGGAACTTCATCAGATAGTACGTTGTTGCAGCATCCGCCATCTCCCGAAGGCACGTTGCCCTCGCCTATGCATGCTTCAATCTTGGCTTTGTTTCCGGTTATCTTCCGAATATACTTGAACTCTCTCTCAATACAAAACTGCCACCGAAACCGCACCGGGCCACCCAAGAGTGCCTCGTTTGCGAGGTGCACAATGAGATGTGCCATCGGAGTAAAGAAGCCTCGGCGGAAAGATCATCTCCAAATTGCATAGCAACTCCGGCACTTGAACTTGCAGCCTTCTCAATAACCTTAGGACATATCCGCTAGCACGTAGCGTGCGGAAGAAATGGCTCAACTCCGCGAGCACTCGCCATATTTTCTCGGGGAGATACCCTCGAAGCATCACCGGCATCAGCCGCTCAATCCATATATGATAGTCGTGACTCTTGAGCCCGGTGACTTTTCCCGTCGAAAGATTGACTCCCTTGCTCATATTCGAACAATAACCATCAGGGAACATCACAACGTATTTTAGCCACTTGAATGCCTCCTTCTTTTGGATGGAATCAAGGCAGAAGTCGGCGTGCGGCTTGAACCAATTCTTTCGACGGCCAGTAGGACGTTGCATGTGTAATTTCTTCCTATCACAGAGCTTCTCAACATCGACTCTAGCCTTGACATTATCCTTTGACTTCCCGGGAATGTTTAGGCACGTGTGAAATAAGGACTCCGCGACATTCTTTACGGTGTGCATCACATCGATGTTATGGGGAAGTTCGAGGTCCTTGTAATACTCGAGCTTCGTTAAGGCTGCCTCGTGAGTCCAAGCTTGTGCGTTACACCATATCCCTCAAATTGATGGCCAGCTTCCGATGCCGCCGGCACGAGAGCACGTAGCTCGGCATCAACAGCCTATACCATCGAACTTTGGCACCTCTCGTTACTTCATGCACAACTTTGCCTTTCTTGAAGTTCTTTTTGTCTTCTCTCGAACGGATGCCTCCGTTTGAGGTACCGCCGATTCGTGTCAAACGCAACATACTTGCGACCCTTATTTAGCCAAAGGAACTCAAGTCGATGCCCGCACACCGGGCATGGCCATTTACCAGCCGTACACCATCCGCATGTTAGGGCGTACCCGGGCATGTCATGCATGGTATACCGCAACCAAACTTTCATGCAGAGTTTGTCTTCGATGCTCGGTCGTACGTCAACGTCCCGTGGTGCCAAGAGTGGTTCAAATCTTCCACAATCGGCTGCATGTAGACACTCAAGTTCTTCCCCGGTAATGGGGCCCCGGAATGATCAGCCGACGAAACATGGTCTTCCTCGTCATTAGGACTCCGGGAGGGAGATTGAGCGGAATTACAAACACGGGCCAACAACCGTAATTGGCATTCGACATACCATATGGATTGAAGCCATCCGTAGCTATCGCAATTCGACATTCCGAGCATCCGCTGCCCTATGGGGGTATTTTCTATCAAAGTTCTTCCATGCATTGCCATCGGATGGATGTCCCATCTTCGTCCGCCCCCGATTGTCCTTTATTCGAGTCCCCATCTTGTGCCACGTCATCCGTTTGGCGGTCTCCTCAGCCAAGTAAAGCCGCTGGATTCTTTTTATGAATGGGAGATACCGAAGAATCGACTTTGCGATCTTTGACCGCCTCACCCGACCATCCTTTCCCGTTACCTCTTCATACCTAGAGGCCTTACAAATGGGACAAGTACTTGTCCTCCGCAAACCGTTTCCGTAAGAGAACACAGCCTTTTTCACAACAAGCCTATCCTTTGATAATCCATGTTGAGCGCCGACATGAGTTGCCTCGTCTCGTGCAGTGCTTTTAGGCGTGACAATGCCCTTTGGGCAACATGTTACCGAGCTTGTTTTCAGACTTGCTTCGAAGCCGTCACGGGTGGTGTTGTACCGGGTCTTGTCGGCTAGACATTGGGAGATGGCATCGAGCTGAGAAATCTCGGCGCCATCGTACAGAGGCGTCTTAGCAGCCGGCTATCATATCATAGAAGGCCTTCGCGGCTGGCTCGGTTCCTCCGGTTATGGAGGTTCCTCCGGTTCTCGGCGGTTTCTCCCGTGAAGGTGGCGACTCCGGCATGTGGGCATCGACAAGATCATCTAGAAAGTCTCTAACCCCATCGTACTCATTGCCATTGAGCCGCCGCCGCATCACCTCACCTCTGTCACGTTCGTGCTCATCAAAGTCGATCCGCGTGACGTAACGAGGCATATACCCATATTGCGTAAGGTGTTTAAACATGTCATCCTTTCCACGACGGTGATGCTTCAAGCAACGATTGCACGGGCAAAGTGGCTCGAACCTTCGTTTTGTACCACGCGTCGACTCCTTCACTAAATGCCAAGTCTTCCTTATCCACTCATCTGTTTTATTAGTCGCACTAACACGGCCGATGTACATCCATCCATTATCAGCCATCCTCTGCTCTATTGGAAGCCAAACGACAAGCATAGCATTTATATCAAATAGGAAAATGCATCATATTTTAATTTTTTTACCAGGCAAAACGAATGCATCAACCTACATCTCTACTAGGTGGGCTCCTAGCAGCCGCCGGATCCGTAGATTGAGTACGTTCTCCATGCTTACCCCGGTCCGAGTCAGATTTCGGCAAGCACCTCCCGCTGCTCTCCCGATACACGTCTCGCCAAAAGACAAGAGGATGTGCATCCGGAGAACAACGGTGAGGCGCCGCCGAAATCCCGACTCGGACCGAGCAGCAGCATGGAGAACGTACCCAACTACGGATCCACCGACCGTCCCGTAAATGCCGCAAGCGTTACGGTTGAAAATATGCCGACCACTAATGCATATTTATCCGCGTAACGCTTGAGGACGGGAAGTGACACCTAGGTTACGCAACTTGACTTGGAAAATGAATCTAGTGACATAAATAAAATACGGAGAAGAAGTTCGAATTTTTGCTCACCCTCGGCGGTGGGAGAGAATCACGGACACGACGGAGCGGTCACGACGGGGCGGTCACGACGGGGCAGTCACGACGGGGCCTAGTTAAAACAACAATAAAATTAGTCAATGCAAAAAGTAAATAGCATATTTCTATTTCCAACTATATTTTGTTTTCCAACTATTTTTATTTCAACAACAAAATCATATTTCTATTTCCAACTATATTTTGTTTTCCAACTATTTCTATTTCAACAACAAAACGTAAAACAATAACAAAATCATATTTCTATTTCCAACTATATTTCGTTTTCCAACTATTTCTATTTCAACAACAAAAAGTAAAACAACTACAAAATCCTATTTCTATTTCCTAGTACTAAATAGCTAGAAAAATAAAAATAAAGAAAAAATAAGTGAGGTATACCTCACCGCTGCCGGCCATGGTGGGTAGGGCGCCGGGTGGAGGAGGAGGGGCCGGTGGCTCGCGGAGGTGGCGGGTCGGGCAGGAGGGGGTCGGGTGGGGAGGGGGCCGGCCTGCTGCGGAGGGGGTCGGGTGGGGAGGGGGCCGGCCTGCTGCGGAGGTGGCGGGTGAGAGGAGGAGCAGGGCCGGGGCCAACGGCGGCTCAGGCCACCTGAGGTGGGGAGGGGGCGGGCCGGCCGTGGAGGTGGCGAGCGAGAGGAGGAGCGGGGCCGGGGGCAGCCGCGGCTCAGGCGACCTGCGCGCGGTGGGGAGGGGCGGGCGAGAGGAGGAGCGGGGCCGGCAGCGCGGGGCTCGGTTGAGGAGGAGGACGGGGTGGCGGCGGCGGGCAGGAGGCGGCGGCGCGAGCGGGCAGGAGGCGGAAAAATCGAGCGGGCAGGTTGGGGATTTTCGGGCCGCGCCGACCAGGTGTTTTTGGGGCTCAGATCCCGCGCTTCGCGTTTTTAGGGTTGGTGTCTATGCCGAGGGCCGGCCATACGCCGACGGCTACCCTCGGCATAGACCACTTTTTCTTTTTTTTTCTTTTTTTCCTTTTTTGTTTTTTCTTTCATTGTTTTTATGAATGTAATATACAAATATATATACTAACAATAGGTACATATTATAATAATAATATCTATAATAATAATAATAGACCACTCGATTTTTTGGCTCCGTTTGCTTTGCCAATCGCGCAAAACGGGGCCGCCGGGACATGCGGTATGGCCGCACGGCGCGCGCGTGGACCCGTCCGCCAACGCGCGAAACGGAAAACATTTAGCACATAAAATGACGCGTCCTAGACCTAAAACCATTTTTCCCTCCATTTATTGAGCGAAGGAAAGTGTCGCCCCAGCTCAAATCCGGCCGGCTTCAGCTGGATTCGGCGGGGCACCGCAGAAGCGGGTGGGATTCCCGCATGGCTTCCGCGCGCATATGGCATGTGATAGGTGGTGCGTAGGAGGTATCCTAGCCGCTGCGCGGAGGTCCCGCGCGATACCGAAATGCGCACCATGTAGCCGCTTCACAAAAAAGCCCTTCCAGGCACCCCGAAAATGGAAAAACCGTCGCCCGTGGTTCGGATTGGAAATCCGCGACCGGGGCCTTGCTTCCCATCCTAAGGCCCACGCACGTGCCAAATATGGCCTCGTTCCGACAAACTATGTGGTGAAACGGGCCGTTTCCTACTCATTTCCCCTAAAAGCCATAGAACTCCGGACGAGATAGCCCCGTTCATGAAGGGTTCTCCAAGATAATTGCCGTATCCCGGCTCCGTCTTTGCAAGTGGTTACTAGGACACATAAAATGACGCCACGCGGCTCCGCTCGATTTTTTGGCTCCGTTTGCTTTGCCAACCGCGCAAAACGGGGCCGCCGGACATGCGGTATGGCCGCACCGGCGCGCGCGTGGACCCATCCGCCAACGCGCGAAACGGAAAACATTTAGCACATAAAATGACGCGTCCTAGACCTAAAAACATTTTTCCCTCCATTTATTGAGCGAAGGAAAGTGTCGCCCCGCTCAAATCCGGCCGGCTTCCGACGGATTCGGCGGGGCACCGCAGAAGCGGGTGGGATTCCCGCATGGCTTCCGCGCGCATATGGCATGTGATAGGTGGTGCGTAGGAGGTATCCTACCGCTGCGCGGAGGTCCCGCGCGATACTAAAATGCGCACCATGTAGCTGCTTCACAAAAAAAGCCCTTCCGGCACCCCGAAAATGGAAAAACCATCGCCCGTGGTTCGGATTGGAAATCCGCGACCGGGGCCTTGCTTCCCATCCTAAGGCCCACGCACGTGCCAAATATGGCCTCGTTCCGACAAACTATGTGGTGAAACGGGCCGTTTTCTACTCATTTCCCCTAAAAGCCATAGAACTCCGGACGAGATAGCCCTCGTTCGTGAAGGGTTCTCCAAGATAATTGCCGTATCCCGGCTCCGTCTTTTGCAGTGGTTACTAGGACACATAAAATGACGCCACGCGGCTCCGCTCGATTTTTTGGCTCCGTTTGCTTTGCCAACCGCGCAAAACGGGGCCGCCGGACATGCGGTATGGCCGCACCGGCGCGCGCGTGGACCCATCCGCCAACGCGCGAAACGGAAAACATTTAGCACATAAAATGACGCGTCCTAGACCTAAAAACATTTTTCCCTCCATTTATTGAGCGAAGGAAAGTGTCGCCCCAGTTCAAATCCGGCCGGCTTCAGCCGGATTCGGCGGGGCACCGCAGAAGCGGGTGGGATTCCCGGATGGCTTCCGCGCGCATATGGCATGTGATAGGTGGTGCGTAGGAGGTATCCTGCCGCTGCGCGGAGGTCCCGCGCGATACTGAAATGCGCACCATGTAGCTGCTTCACAAAAAAAAGCCCTTCCGGCCATAGTTTTAAAAACCGGACCGGTGACCGAACCGGTGAGGTCGCCGGTTCAGGTTTTTACCGGTCGGACCACTGGTTCACTGGTTCATCGTCTGGTTTTTTAAACATAAAGCAATATATTTTTACTTATAAATGCTACAGTAAAATAAATAATGATGTATGGAAAAAATTAATACTTGTTATTTAACGTAATCAATCACATAATGATATCAAAGAGTTGTCAACAACTGATCAACAATTTGCAAGTCCAAGACTGGAGATTCCAGCCGCGACCTAAGATCAACCAAAAGAATGTAGTTAGCCAACTAACCAGCTGCAATTGCCTGACGTACGCGGAGAGCCAAGTGCCCACAACAAATGTTGCTAGCTTGGATGCAGCGTCGGCAAGCAGCAAGTTAGCTAAGCAACAACCAAGTGATATCGTGTATACATCAAAGCTAGCAAAACATCCATCAAGAAAAATGGCAGCCGATGTTGCTAACTTGCATACAAGTATACTGTGTAGATGCTGTACAAAAGGGACAGGTCTCTATTGTAAGCAAAAAGGAATTCTAGCTCAGCTGGTCTGCGCCGCTGCGCGCATCTTTTGAGGTGCAAGGCTCAAATCCTTACTACATCTAAATTTTTACAACCCTAAAACATTGAGCCGGTCAGACCGGCAATCCGGTTTATTGCGTGAAACCGGCGGTTTGACCCCGGTTTGCCTGATTTAATCTGGCTCGGCTGCCCATACGGTCCAGTGCGCTTAAAAAGCCAGCCTAGGCCCCGGTTCCGGTTTTTTCCGGTTGAACCGCCGGTCTGGTTCGGTTTCTAAAACTATGCTTCCGGCACCCCGAAAATAGAAAAACCGTCGCCCGTGGTTCGGATTGGAAATCCGCAACCGGGGCCTTGCTTCCCATCCTAAGGCCCACGCACGTGCCAAATATGGCCTCGTTCCGACAAACTATGTGGTGAAACGGGCCGTTTCCTACTCATTTCCCCTAAAAGCCATAGAACTCCGGACGAGATAGCCCTGTTCGTGAAGGGTTCTCCAAGATAATTGCCGTATCCCGGCTCCGTCTTTTGCAAGTGGTTACTAGGACACATAAAATGACGCCACGCGGCTCCGCTCGATTTTTTGGCTCCGTTTGCTTTGCCAACCGCGCAAAACGGGGCCGCCGGGACATGCGGTATGGCCGCACCGGGCGCGCGCGTGCACCCGTCCGCCAACGCGCGAAACGGAAAATATTTATCACATAAAATGACGCGTCCTAGACCTAAAAACATTTTTCCCTCCATTTATTGAGCGAAGGAAAGTGTCGCCCCAGCTCAAATCCGGCCGGCTTCCGACGGATTCGGCGGGGCACCGCAGGAAGCGGGTGGGATTCCCGCATGGCTTCCGCGCGCATATGGCATGTGATAGGTGGTGCGTAGGAGGTATCCTACCGCTGCGCGGAGGTCCCGCGCGATACCGAAATGCGCACCATGTAGTTGCTTCACAAAAAAGCCCTTCCGGCACCCCGAAAATGGAAAAACCGTCGCCCGTGGTTCGGATTGGAAATCCGCGACCGGGGCCTTGCTTCCCATCCTAAGGCCCACGCACGTGCCAAATATGGCCTCGTTCCGACAAACTATGTGGTGAAACGGGCCGTTTCCTACTCAGTTCCCCTAAAAGCCATAGAACTCCGGACGAGATAGCCCTGTTCGTGAAGGGTTCTCCAAGATAATTGCCGTATCCCAGTTCCGTCTTTTGCAGTGGTTACTAGGACACATAAAATGACGCCACGCGGCTCCGCTCGATTTTTTTGGCTCCGTTTGCTTTGCCAACCGCGCAAAACGGGGCCGCCGGGACATGCGGTATGGCCGCACCGGCGCGCGCGTGGACCCGTCCGCCAACGCGCGAAACGTAAAACATTTAGCACATAAAATGACGCGTCCTAGACCTAAAAACATTTTTCCCTCCATTTATTGAGCGAAGGAAAGTGTCGCCCAGCTCAAATCCGGCCGGCTTCCGACGGATTCGGCGGGGCACCGCAGAAGCGGGTGGGATTCCCGCGATGGCTTCCGCGCGCATATGGCATGTGATAGGTGGTGCGTAGGAGGTATCCTACCGCTGCGCGGAGGTCTCGCGCGATATCGAAATGCGCACCATGTAGCCGCTTCACAAAAAAGCCCTTCCGGCACCCCGAAAATGGAAAAACCGTCGCCCGTGGTTCGGATTGGAAATCCGCGACCGGGGCCTTGCTTCCCATCCTAAGGCCCACGCACGTGCCAAATATGGCCTCGTTCCGACAAACTATGTGGTGAAACGGGCCGTTTCCTACTCATTTCCCCTAAAAGCCATAGAACTCCGACGAGATAGCCCCGTTCGTGAAGGGTTCTCCAAGATAATTGCCGTATCCCGGCCTCCGTCTTTGCAAGTGGTTACTAGGACACATAAAATGACGCCACGCGGCTCCGCTCGATTTTTTGGCTCCGTTTGCTTTGCCAACCGCGCAAAACGGGGCCGGGACATGCGGTATGGCCGTACCGGGCGCGCGCGTGCACCCGTCCGCCAACGCGCGAAACGGAAAACATTTAGCACATAAAATGACGTGTCCTAGACCTAAAAACATTTTTCCCTCCATTTATTGAGCGAAGGAAAGTGTCGCCCCAGTTCAAATCCGGCCGGTCCGGCGGATTCGGCGGGGCACCGCAGAAGCGGGTGGGATTCCCGCATGGCTTCCGCGCGCATATGGCATGTGATAGGTGGTGCGTAGGAGGTATCCTACCGCTGCGCGGAGGTCCCGCGCGATACCGAAATGCGCACCATGTAGCTGCTTCACAAAAAAAGCCCTTCCGCACCCCGAAAATGGAAAAACCATCGCCCGTGGTTCGGATTGGAAATCCGCGACCGGGGCCTTGCTTCCCATCCTAAGGCCCACGCACGTGCCAAATATGGCCTCGTTCCGACAAACTATGTGGTGAAACGGGCCGTTTCCTACTCATTTCCCCTAAAAGCCATAGAACTCCGACGAGATAGCCCCGTTCGTGAAGGGTTCTCCAAGATAATTGCCGTATCCCGGTTCCGTCTTTTGCAGTGGTTACTAGGACACATAAAATGACGCCACGCGGCTCCGCTCGATTTTTTTGGCTCCGTTTGCTTTGCCAACTGCGCAAAACGGGGCCGCCGGGACATGCGGTATGGCCGTACCGGGCGCGCGCGTGGACCCGTCCGCCAACGCGCGAAACGGAAAACATTTAGCACATAAAATGACACGTCCTAGACCTAAAACCATTTTTCCCTCCATTTATTGAGCGAAGGAAAGTGTCGCCCCAGTTCAAATCCGGTCAGTTTCCAGCGGATTCGGCGGGGCACCGCAGGAAGCGGGTGGGATTCCCGCATGGCTTCCGCGCGCATATGGCATGTGATAGGTGGTGCGTAGGAGGTATCCTACCGCTGCGCGGAGGTCCCGCGCGATACTGAAATGCGCACCATGTAGCCGCTTCACAAAAAAAAGCCCTTCCGGCACCCCGAAAATGGAAAAACCGTCGCCCGTGGTTCGGATTGGAAATCCGCGACCGGGGCCTTGCTTCCCATCCTAAGGCCCACGCACGTGCCAAATATGGCCTCGTTCCGACAAACTATGTGGTGAAACGGGCCGTTTCATACTCATTTCCCCTAAAAGCCATAGAACTCCGGACGAGATAGCCCCTGTTCGTGAAGGGTTCTCCAAGATAATTGCCGTATCCCAGCTCCGTCTTTTGCAGTGGTTACTAGGACACATAAAATGACGCCACGTGGCTCCGCTCGATTTTTTGGCTCCGTTTGCTTTGCCAACTGCGCAAAACGGGGCCGCCGGGACATACGGTATGGCCGTACCGGGCGCGCGCGTGCACCCGTCCGCCAACGCGCGAAACGGAAAATATTTATCATATAAAATGACGCGTCCTAGACCTAAAAACATTTTTCCCTCCATTTATTGAGCGAAGGAAAGTGTCGCCCCAGTTCAAATCCGGTCAGTTTCCAGCGGATTCGGCGGGGCACCGCAGGAAGCGGGTGGGATTCCCGCATGGCTTCCGCGCGCATATGGCATGTGATAGGTGGTGCGTAGGAGGTATCCTACCGCTGCGCGGAGGTCCCGCGCGATACCGAAATGCGCACCATGTAGCCGCTTCACAAAAAAGCCCTTCCGGCACCCCGAAAATGGAAAAACCGTCGCCCGTGGTTCGGATTGGAAATCCGCGACCGGGGCCTTGCTTCCCATCCTAAGGCCCACGCACGTGCCAAATATGGCCTCGTTCCGACAAACTATGTGGTGAAACGGGCCGTTTCCTACTCGTTTCCCCTAAAAGCCATAGAACTCCGGACGAGATAGCCCTGTTCGTGAAGGGTTCTCCAAGATAATTGCCGTATCCCAGTTCCGTCTTTGCAGTGGTTACTAGGACACATAAAATGACGCCACGCGGCTCCGCTCGATTTTTTGGCCCCGTTTGCTTTGCCAACTGCGCAAAACGGGGCCGCCGGGACATGCGGTATGGCCGTACCGGGCGCGCGCGTGGACCCGTCCGCCAACGCGCGAAACGGAAAACATTTAGCACATAAAATGACGCGTCCTAGACCTAAAAACATTTTTCCCTCCATTTATTGAGCGAAGGAAAGTGTCGCCCCGGCTCAAATCCGGTCGGCTCCAGCGGATTCGGCGGGGCACCGCAGGAAGCGGGTGGGATTCCCAGATGGCTTCCGCGCGCATATGGCATGTGATAGGTGGTGCGTAGGAGGTATCCTACCGCTGCGCGGAGGTCCCACGCGATACTGAAATGCGCACCATGTAGCTGCTTCACAAAAAAAAGCCCTTCTCGCACCCCGAAAATGGAAAAACCGTCGCCCGTGGTTCGGATTGGAAATCCGCGACCGGGGCCTTGCTTCCCATCCTAAGGCCCACGCACGTGCCAAATATGGCCTCGTTCCGACAAACTATGTGGTGAAACGGGCCGTTTCCTACTCATTTCCCTAAAAGCCATAGAACTCCGGACGAGATAGCCCCGTTCGTGAAGGGTTCTCCAAGATAATTGCCGTATCCCGGCTCCGTCTTTTGCAAGTGGTTACTAGGACACATAAAATGACACCACGCGGCTCCGCTCGATTTTTGGCTCCGTTTGCTTTGCCAACCGCGCAAAACGGGGCCGCCGGGACATGCGGTATGGCCGCACCGGGCGCGCGCGTGCACCCGTCCGCCAACGCGCGAAACGGAAAACATTTAGCACATAAAATGACGCGTCCTAGACCTAAAAACATTTTTCCCTCCATTTATTGAGCGAAGGAAAGTGTCGCCCCGGCTCAAATCCGGTCGGCTTCCGACGGATTCGGCGGGGCACCGCAGGAAGCGGGTGGGATTCCCGCATGGCTTCCGCGCGCATATGGCATGTGATAGGTGGTGCGTAGGAGGTATCCTACCGCTGCGTGGAGGTCCCGCGCGATACCGAAATGCGCACCATGTAGCCGCTTCACAAAAAAGCCCTTCCGGCACCCCGAAAATGGAAAAACCGTCGCCCGTGGTTCGGATTGGAAATCCGCGACCGGGGCCTTGCTTCCCATCCTAAGGCCCACGCACGTGTCAAATATGGCCTCATTCCGACAAACTATGTGGTGAAACGGGCCGTTTCCTACTCATTTCCCCTAAAAGCCATAGAACTCCGGACGAGATAGCCCCGTTCGTGAAGGGTTCTCCAAGATAATTGCCGTATCCCGGCTCCGTCTTTTGCAGTGGTTACTAGGACACATAAAATGACGCCACGCGGCTCCGCTCGATTTTTTGGCTCCGTTTGCTTTGCCAACCGCGCAAAACGGGGCCGCCGGACATGCGGTATGGCCGTACCGGGCGCGCGCGTGGACCCGTCCGCCAACGCGCGAAACGGAAAACATTTAGCACATAAAATGACGCGTCCTAGACCTAAAAACATTTTTCCCTCCATTTATTGAGCGAAGGAAAGTGTCGCCCCAGTTCAAATCCGGTCGGCTTCCAGCGGATTCGGCGGGCACCGCAGAAGCGGGTGGGATTCCCGCATGGCTTCCGCGCGCATATGGCATGTGATAGGTGGTGCGTAGGAGGTATCCTACCGCTGCGCGGAGGTCCCGCGCGATACCGAAATGCGCACCATGTAGCCGCTTCACAAAAAAAGCCCTTCCGGCACCCCGAAAATGGAAAAACCGTCGCCCGTGGTTCGGATTGGAAATCCGTGACCGGGGCCTTGCTTCCCATCCTAAGGCCCACGCACGTGCCAAATATGGCCTCGTTCCGACAAACTATGTGGTGAAACGGGCCGTTTCCTACTCATTTCCCCTAAAAGCCATAGAACTCCGGACGAGATAGCCCCGTTCGTGAACGGTTCTCCAAGATAATTGCCGTATCCCGGCTCCGTCTTTTGCAGTGGTTACTAGGACACATAAAATGACACCACGCGGCTCCGCTCGATTTTTTGGCTCCGTTTGCTTTGCCAACTCGCGCAAAACGGGGCCGCCGGGACATGCGGTATGGCCGCACGGCGCGCGCGCGTGCACCCGTCCGCCAACACGCGAAACGGAAAATATTTATCAGATAAAATGACGCGTCCTAGACCTAAAAACATTTTTCCCTCCATTTATTGAGCGAAGGAAAGTGTCGCCCCAGTTCAAATCCGGCCGGTCTCCACGGATTCGGCGGGGCACCGCAGAAGCGGGTGGGATTCCCGCATGGCTTCCGCGCGCATATGGCATGTGATAGGTGGTGCGTAGGAGGTATCCTACCACTGCGCGGAGGTCCCGCGCAATACTAAAATGCGCACCATGCAGCTCCTTCACAAAAAAAAGCCCTTCCGGCACCCCGAAAATGGAAAAACCGTCGCTCGTGGTTCGGATTGGAAATCCGCTACTGGGGCCTTACTTCACATCCTAAGGCCCACGCACGTGCCAAATATGGCCTCGTTCCGACAAACTATGTGGTGAAACGGGCCGTTTCCTACTCATTTCCCTTAAAAGCCATAGAACTCCGACGAGATAGCCCCGTTCGTGAAGGGTTCTCCAAGATAATTGCCGTATCCCAGCTCCGTCTTTTGCAAGTGGTTACTAGGACACATAAAATGACGCCACGCGGCTCCGCTCGATTTTTTGGCTCCGTTTGCTTTGCCAACCGCGCAAAACGGGGCCGCCGGGACACGCGGTATGGCCGCACCGGGCGCGCGCGTGCACCCGTCCGCCAACGCGCGAAACGGAAAACATTTAACACATAAAATGACGCGTCCTAGACCTAAAAACATTTTTCCCTCCATTTATTGAGCGAAGGAAAGTGTCGCCCCAGCTCAAATCCGGCCGGCTTCAACGGATTAGGCGGGCACCGCAGGAAGCGGGTGGGATTCCCGCATGGCTTCCGCGCGCATATGGCATGTGATAGGTGGTGCGTAGGAGGTATCCTACCGCTGCGCGGAGGTCCCGCGCGATACCGAAATGCGCACCATGTAGCCGCTTCACAAAAAAGCCCTTCCAGCACCCCGAAAATGGAAAAACCGTCGCCCGTGGTTCGGATTGGAAATCCGCGACCGGGGCCTTGCTTCCCATCCTAAGGCCCACGCACGTGCCAAATATGGCCTCGTTCCGACAAACTATGTGGTGAAACGGGCCGTTTCCTACTCATTTCCCCTAAAAGCCATAGAACTCCGGACGAGATAGCCCCGTTCGTGAAGGGTTCTCCAAGATAATTGCCGTATCCCAGCTCCGTCTTTGCAAAGTGGTTACTAGGACACATAAAATGACGCCACGCGGCTCCGCTCGATTTTTTGGCTCCGTTTGCTTTGCCAACCGCGCAAAACGGGGCCGCCGGGACATGCGGTATGGCCGTACGGGCGCGCGCGTGGACCCGTCCGCCAACGCGCGAAACGGAAAACATTTAGCACATAAAATGACGCGTCCTAGACCTAAAAACATTTTTCCCTCCATTTATTGAGCGAAGGAAAGTGTCGCCCCGGCTCAAATCCGGTCGGCTTCCAGCTGGATTCTGGCGGGGCACCACAGAAGCGGGTGGGATTCCCGCGATGGCTTCCGCGCGCATATGGCATGTGATAGGTGGTGCGTAGGAGGTATCCTACCGCTGCGCGGAGGTCCCGCGCGATACCGAAATGTGCACCATGTAGCTCCTTCGCAAAAAAGCCCTTCCGGCACCCCAAAAATGGAAAAACCGTCGCCCGTGGTTCGGATTGGAAATCCGCGACCGGGGCCTTGCTTCCCATCCTAAGGCCCACGCACGTGCCAAATATGGCCTTGTTCCGACAAACTATGTGGTGATACGGGCCGTTTCCTACTCATTTCCCTAAAAGCCATAGAACTCCGGACGAGATAGCCCCGTTCGTGAAGGGTTCTCCAAGATAATTGCCGTATCCCGGCTCCGTCTTTTGCAGTGGTTACTAGGACACATAAAATGATGCCACGCGGCTCCGCTCGATTTTTTGGCTCCGTTTGCTTTGCCAACCGCGCAAAACGGGCCGCCGGGACATGCGGTATGGCCGCACCGGGCGCGCGCGTGCACCCGTCCGCCAACGCGCGAAACGGAAAATATTTATCACATAAAATGACGCGTCCTAGACCTAAAAACATTTTTCCCTCCATTTATTGAGCGAAGGAAAGTGTCGCCCCGGCTCAAATCCGGTCGGTTCCGACGGATTCGGCGGGGCACCGCAGAAGCGGGTGGGATTCCCGGATGGCTTCCGCGCGCATATGGCATGTGATAGGTGGTGCGTAGGAGGTATCCTACCACTGCGCGGAGGTCCCGCGTGATACCGAAATGCGCACCATGTAGCCGCTTCACAAAAAAAGCCCTTCCGGCACCCCGAAAATGGAAAAACCGTCGCCCGTGGTTCGGATTGGAAATCCGCGACCGGGGCCTTGCTTCCCATCCTAAGGCCCACGCACGTGCCAAATATGGCCTCGTTCCGACAAACTATGTGGTGAAACGGGCCGTTTCCTACTCGGTTCCCCTAAAAGCCATAGAACTCCGGACGAGATAGCCCCGTTCGTGAAGGGTTTTCCAAGATAATTGCCGTATCCCAGTTCCGTCTTTTGAAGTGGTTACTAGGACACATAAAATGACGCCACGCGGCTCCGCTCGATTTTTTGGCTCCGTTTGCTTTGCCAACTACGCAAAACGGGGCCGCCGGGACATGCGGTATGGCCGTACCGGGCGCGCGCGTGCACCCGTTCGCCAACGCGCGAAACGGAAAATATTTATCACATAAAATGACGCGTCACACTTGTACATATATGTTAGGGGCAGATGCAAGTTTTCCAACAATTCTGACGCTCCGGTGATCTGTATCTTGGGAAACCCTAGGGCGGGGACCCCGTAGATCTACCCTCCGTGCGAGAGTTTACCAATGTAATTTTTTACTTGTTTTGGTTTATTTAGGACATATGTACATGGAAACCATAGGTTGGGCATACTTCACCATAAAATAGGCTCCATTTGAGCCGTGGCGAGAGTTTCCACATACGGATCCCGGATTTTACCAAGTGTTAGCCCATGTATGCGGAAATCGTCAACAACGGGTACATCCAAGGTTAGCCAAACCTTACATCACACTTGTACACATATGTTATGGGCATATGCAAGTTTTCCAAGCGATTCCGACGATCCGATGGTCCGTATCTTGAAAAACCCTAGGGCGGGGACCCCGAGATCTACCCCTATAGCTTTCTCCGTGTGAGGGTTTACCAATGGACTTTTTTACTTGCTTTGGTTTGTTTAGGACATATGTATATGGAAACCATAGGTTGGGCATACTTTACCATAAAATAGGCTCTGTTTGAGCCGTGGCGGGAGTTTCCACATACGGATCCCGCATTTCACCAAGTGCTAGCCCATGTATGCGGAAATCGTCAACGCCGGGTACATGCAAGGTTAGACAAACCTTACATCACACTTGTACACATATGTTAGGGACAAATGCAAGTTTTCAAGCGATTCCGACGCTCCGGTGATCCGTATCTTGGGAAACCCTAGGGCGGGGACCCCGCAGATCTACCCCTATAGCTTTCTCCGTGCGAGGGTTTACCAATGGATTTTTTTATTTGCTTTGCTTTGTTTAGGACATATGCACATGGAAACCATAGGTTTGGAATGAAATAGGCCCCGGATGAGCCGTAGCAGGAGTTTCCACATACAAATCCTGGATTTTACCAAGTGTGGGCCCATGTATGCGGAAATCGTCAACGCCGGGTACATGCAAGGTTAGACAAACCTTACATCACACTTGTACACATATGTTAGGGACAAATGCAAGTTTTCAAGCGATTCCGACGCTCCGGTGATCCGTATCTTGGGAAACCCTAGGGCGGGGACCCCGCGGATCTACCCCTATAGCTTTCTCCGTGCGAGGGTTTACCAATGGATTTTTTTATTTGCTTTGCTTTGTTTAGGACATATGCACATGGAAACCATAGGTTTGGAATGAAATAGGCCCTGGATGAGCCGTAGCGAGGAGTTTCCACATACAAATCCTGAATTTTACCAAGTGTGGGCCCATGTATGCGGAAATCGTCAACGCCGGGTACATGCAAGGTTAGACAAACCTTACATCACACTTGTACACATATGTTAGGGACAAATGCAAGTTTTTAAGCGATTCCGACGCTCCGGTGATCCGTATCTTGGGAAACCCTAGGCCGGGGACCTTGCGGATCTACCCCTATAGCTTTTTTCGTGCGAGGGTTCACCAATGGATTTTTTTAATTTCTTTGCTTTGTTTAGGACATATGCACATGGAAACCATAGGTTTGGAATGAAATAGGCCCCGGATGAGCCGTAGCAGGAGTTTCCAGCGATTCGGACGCTCCGGTGGTTTGTATCTAGGGAAACCCTAGGGGGCGGGGACCCCGCAAATCTACCCCTAGGGTTAGGGTTAGGGTTAGCAATGGACTTTTTTCCTTTGTTTTAGGACATATGTACATCGATAGCAGATGTTGGGCCTCATCGGATCCCGTCGACCCGTCTACGAAGAGCGTCACTCGTGGGATCTACATAAGCCATCTACCATTTTTTTCTTTAAAAAAGTAACTATTTTTACATAATTCATACTAGTACATAAATAAAACAAACATAATATAAAGTTAATGACCGAGAAGAAAAAAAGAAAAAAAAGTGTATGCCGAGGGTGGCCGTCGGCATAGGTGGGTGATGCCCTATGCCGAGGGTGGCCCTCGGCGCCTCGCTGACGCCGTGACCGGGCCGTCACGGCCGGAGCGGGACCGGAGCACATGCTAGTGCTACGCCGACGGCCTTCAGTACGCCGAGGGTGGCCGTCGGCGTATCCCTCTCTACGCCGAAGGTATGTCTACGCCGAGGGGCTAGATGGGCCGCTGCCATGGACCGGACGTACGCCGACGGCCCCGACATTTGGCCGTCGGCGTATGTCGTTGCCTAATCGACGGTACCCCGGAGGAGGGATCCTCACGAGGGGGAGAAGAAGTAGGGGCCATAGGGCGGAGTGCTCTCGGGACGGTGGTACGCGAGTTACCCAGCTTCGGAACACCTGCACGATGACAGGGCCTACTGCTGCTTGTCTGGAATTATCTGGGCGCTTTCGCGTTGTTACAATGAGTTGTGGTTGTGCCTCTAGGGCTCCCGAGATCCGGCTTATATAGGCGCTCGGATCTAGGGTTTACACAGAGAGTCCTAGCCGGAATACAAGTTGCCTAACTACGGTACAAAGCCTTGCCGTGTACGTCAAGGATCCGCCTTCCTTCTAGGTCACGCTAGATCCGGATACTTCATGGGCCTTCACGGATCTGGCCTCCTTCGTAGGTCGGTTAGGATCCGGCTCCTCGTTCCTGGGCTGGACTTCATCCTTCATGATCTACAGCAACTGGGCCGCCCGATGGGCCACATGCCTCACCACCAACTATGGGCCACCCGGGCTTGCCGGATCTAGGCCATGCCGTTGATATACCCATAAAGTATACCCACAACAGTGTAAAATGAACAAGTATAGGAGGTAAAAGACTCAAAGAGTGAACCATAAGCTTTATTTCATTGATCATGTATAACTATTACAGAGTTTATAACTCGGAAAATATATGCTAAGTGTAGAAAGGACGTAGCTGTGCGATGTTCCAAGGGCGATCTGTTTCATCGTAGATGTCATCCGGATCCTCACGCTTGCGTTTCCGGTGCCAGTTAGCAGGTCTATCCCTCAGCTCGCGGAAATCAACAAGGTAGTACGACCCGTTATGGAGCACTTTGCTAACGACGAAGGGTCCTTCCCATGGAGTTTGCAGCTTATGGTCTTTCACCTGTCGAAGGCGGAGGACTAGGTCTCCTGCCATGAAGGAGCGATTCCGAACTCGACCGACCGTGATAGCGTCGGAGCTTCTGCTGGTAGATGGCGGAGCGCCGATCGGCCTAGGTTCCGAGCTTCCTCAATCGAGGTCCACGGATAGCTGTCCGGCCTCATCAGTCGTTTCTTCATTGTAGGCGGAAACTCGCGGTGAATCGTGGATGATGTCGGAGGGAAGCACGGCTTCGGATCCGTATACCAGGAAAAAGGGGTAAACCCCGTTGATCCGTTAGGGGTAGTTCGTAAACTCCACAAAACGAGCTTCCAACTCGTCGGCCCAAGCTCCAGCCTGCTCGTCGCAGGTGGTTCTTCAAGGCGCGGCTTAATTCCCGATAATATTAGACCGTTAGCCCTTTCAACTCTGACCGTTAGATTGTGGATGAGCCACAGATGCAAGGTCCGAGTCGAATCCCCATTGTGTCACAATAATCCCTCAACTCTCCTTGGGCGAAGTTTGTGCCATTATCTCGTGATTATGTCTGTGTGGGATGCCGAATCTCATCACGAGGCTGCGGACGAATTTTAGTGCCGTAGCACCATCGGCTTTTCTCACCGGCTTTGCCTCGATCCACTTGCTGAATTTGTCAACAGCGACCGGAAGGTATTCAAAACCGCCGAGAGATGATCTTTTTAACTTACCAACCATATCGAGCCCCCGGACCGCAAATGGCCGGGTGATAGGTATGGTCTTCAGCTCTTGGGCTGGAGCGTTTGGTTGAGTAGCGTAGTACTCGACAACCTCGGCAGGTTTTTACCGGCTTGTCGGCATCTTCTTTAGCTGTGAGCCAGTAGAATCCTAGCCGGAAAGCTTTGGCAACGAGGGATCTGGGAGCGGCGTGATGCCCGCAATCCCCTGTGTGGATCTCTCTGAGGATTTCAATGCCATCTTGATTGGAGACGCATTTGAGAAACACCCCCGCTGCACTTCATTTGTAGAGCTGTCCCTCAACAATTGTGTAGGTTCTCGCTCGTCTGACGATCTGTCGTGCGAGGACCTCGTCCTCTGGCAACTTCTGATCGATGAGGTAGTCCAGGAAAGGCTGTGTCCAAGCCGGAATGATAGCCATCACCTCCCTAGCCGGAGATACTGCCACCTCTGGATTTTCCGGGTTAGCGCCCTTAACCGAGGGTATCCGGAGATGCTCCGAGAAAATGCCGGGCGGAATTTGCTTCTCGCCGGATCCGAGCTTTGATAGCATGTCTGCCGCTGTGTTATCGTCTCTCCGACGTAGTTGACTTCGTATCCGAGGAAGCACTTGGCGATCTCATCAACTTCGTCTCCGTAGGCCGCCATGACGGAGTTTACGGCGTTCCGAGTTCCGGCTACTTGTTGTGCCACCAGGTCGGAATCTCCACGACATATGATGTGCTTGATCCCAATTTCCTTAGCGATGCGTAGACCGTGTAGTAGAGCCTCGTATTCCGCCATGTTATTTGTAGCTTCGAAGTGGATCCGCGGAACGTCTGCGGTTCTTCTCCGGTAGGGGACTTCGGGGTGACTCCGGCTCCCGAGCCTTGATGCTCGCTTGGATCCATCGAAGTGCATGACCCATGTTTTCGGTTCGGCTCCGGATTTGCATCCGGAGCTTCGTCCAATCTGCGACGAAATCTGCCAAGACTTGGGATTTAACCGCGATCCCGGGCTTGTAAGCGATGTCGAAGGCGGATAGTTCAATGCCCCATTTAGCCGTACGTCCTGTTGCGTCGGCGTTGTTGAGAATTGTTGACAGCGGAGCCTTGCTCACGACCGATTACTTGGATGCTCTTGGAAGTAATGCCTCGGCTTCCGGCTGCCCGAGGAATACTCCATAGGCTAGCTTCGAAAGTGAGGGTATCTTTGTTTTGACTCCGTCAAGCACCTCGCTAATGTAGTAGACAGGTCTTTGGACGTCATATTCATGACCTTCTTCCTTTCGCTCCACCACGATGACGAGGCTGATGACTTTGTTGGTAGCTGCCAGATAAAGGAGCATTGGCTCTG
The DNA here is from genome assembly GCF_022539505.1 of Lolium rigidum. Lineage (NCBI taxonomy): Eukaryota > Viridiplantae > Streptophyta > Magnoliopsida > Poales > Poaceae > Lolium > Lolium rigidum. The sequence goes on from NC_061511.1 coordinate 69,176,933, forward strand.
ACTCTGCTGGAGCTGCCAAGATAGGTGGGGAGGTGAGTATTTCCTTCAACCCTCGAAGAGCTGCGTCGACTGCGTCGTCCCGAACGAATTTGTCTGTTTTCTTCAGCAGCTTGTACAGAGGTAGCGCCTTCTCGCCAAGACGGCTAACAAACCTACTGATTGCTGCGACACAACCGGTTAGTCGTTGCACATCTTTGAGACAAGTTGGCCGTTTGATGCACAGGATTGCCTTGATTTTTTCCGGGTTAACCTCAATGCCTCTGTGAGAGACTATGAAGCCAAGGAGTTTTCCGGCTGGCACGCCAAAAACGCACTTCAGCGGATTCAACATCATCTTGTACCTGCGGAGGTTGTCGAAGGTTTCGTGAGGTCGCCGATCAAGTCGGATCCTTTCCGGGTCATGACCGCGATGTCGTCGACGTAAGCGTGCACGTTCCGGCCAATTTGGTCCTTCAGGCACCGCTGCATCGTTCGTTGGTAGGTGGCACCTGCATTTTTCAAACCGAAAGGCATGGTAACATAGCAGTAAGTGCCAAACGGGGTAATGAATGAAGTCACCTTTTGGTCGGATTCCTTCATCCGGATCTGATGATACCCGGAATACGCATCAAGAAAACTCAGAAGTTCCGCCCCCGCCGTCGAATCAATGACTTGGTCAATGCGCGGCAAGGGGAACGGATCCTTCGGGCAATGCTTGTTCAAGCCGGAGTAATCGATGCACATTCTTAGTATTTCAGTGTCTTTTTTGGGTACAAGGACGGGATTCGCGACCCAATCGGTGTGGATAACTTCTATTACAAAACCTGCTTCTAGTAACTTTGCTAGTTCCATTCCTGTGGCGCGGCGCTTCTTGTCTCCAAAGCGTCGCATAGCTTGCTTCACCGGTTTGGCCCCTGGATTTATGTTGAGGTAGTGCTCGGCGAGTTCCCTAGGTACTCCGGACATGTCAGAAGGTTGCCATGCGAAGATATCCATGTTAGCGCGGAGGAACTCGACGAGCGCGTCTTCCTATTTGGGGTCCATGTTGGCTCCGACCGAAACCTGCTTGGAAGAGTCGCCTGGGATGAGGTCGTGCTTCTTGGTTTCTACCGCGGCCTTGAAGGAGGTTTTCTGCTCGGAGATCTGCTTCTTGGTGGTCTGCATCTCAGTCGGATCCACAGTGGCTCTGTAGCCTTTCAGCTCTTCTCCGGATATCACAGACTCCGCGAAGGCGGCTTCGCCTAACTCGCACTCATGAGCCTTTTTGTAGTCTCCGGATACGGTAATCATACCTTTAGGACCCGGAATCTTGAGCTTGTTGTAGATGTAGCACGCTCTTGCGTGGAATTTGTGGTAGGTGGGCCTGCCGAAGATGACGTGATAGGAGCTCTTGAAGGGCACAACTTCAAACGTGATCTTCTCTTGGCGGAAGTTATGAACATCGCCAAAAGCCACGGGAAGTGTTATGCTGCCGAGGGAACTCGCCTTCTTACCCGGAACCACGCCATGAAACTCAGTGTTGCTGTGTTTGAGCTGTTCCTTGGTGAGGTTCATCCGCTCTAGAGTCTCCAGGTACATGATGTTCAGACTGGCCCCACCATCCATGAGGCACTTGGAGAAGTCATACCCGTCTATGCGGGGACTTACAACCAAGGCGTAGCATTCTTTTGGCACAACGGCAGGGTGATCCTGAAGGAGATATGCCCTAGAGGCAATAATAAAGTGGTTATTATTTATATCTTTATGTTTATGATAAATGTTTATATATCATGCTATAATTGTATTAACCGAAACATTAGTACATGTGTGATATGTAGACAACAAGAAGTCCCTAGTATGCCTCTTAAACTAGCTTGTTGATTAATGGATGATTAGTTTCATAATCATGAACATTGGATGTTATTAATAACAAGGTTATATCATTATATGAATGATGTAATGGACACACCCAATTAAGCATAGCATAAGATCTCGTCATTAAGTTATTTGCTATAAGCTTTCGATACATAGTTACCTAGTCCTTATGACCATGAGATCATGTAAATCACTTATACCGGAAAGGTACTTTGATTACATCAAACGCCACTCGCGTAAATGGGTGGTTATAAAGGTGGGATTAAGTATCCGGAAAGTATGAGTTGAGGCATATGGATCAACAGTGGGATTTGTCCATCCCGATGACGGATAGATATACTCCGGGCCCTCTCGGTGGAATGTCGTCTAATGTCTTGCAAGCATATGAATAAGTTCATAAGAGACCACATACCACGGTACGAGTAAAGAGTACTTGTCAGGAGACGAGGTTGAACAAGGTATAGAGTGATACCGATGATCAAACCTCGGACAAGTAAAATATCGCGTGACAAAGGGAATTGGTATCGTATGTGAATGGTTCATTCGATCACTGAAGTCATCGTTGAATATGTGGGAGCCATTATGGATCTCCAGATCCCGCTATTGGTTATTGGTCGGAGTGAGTACTCAACCATGTCCGCATAGTTCACGAACCGTAGGGTGACACACTTAAAGTTGGATGTTGAAATGGTAGATCTTGAATATGGAATGGAGTTCGAATATTTGTTCGGAGTCCCGGATGAGATCCCGGACATCACGAGGAGTTCCGGAATGGTCCGGAGAATAAGATTCATATATAGGAAGTCATATTCCAAGTTTGGAAATGATCCGGTGCATTTATGGCAGGTTCTAGAAGGTTCTAGAAAAGTCCGAAGAAATCACCATGGAAAGTAGAGTCCCGGAGGGACTCCACCTTGCATGACCAGCCAACCCTAAAGGGAGGAGTCCAAGGTGGACTCCCCTAGGGTGGCCGGCCAACCCACCTCAAGGAAAGGTGGGAGTCCCACCTTGGGTAGGACTCCCTCCTTGAGTAGGTTTCCCACATATGGGAGGTTTTAGTGTTGGGGTCTTATTCGAAGACTTGGACTAGAACTCTTGGTGCTTCCACCTATATAATGAGGGGCATAGGAGAGGGGGCTGATCACTTCAAGCCTCAGCCTTGGCCGCACCCCTTAGAGGGCCGGCGCCCAACCCCCCTCTCTCCCCAAACCCTAGCGGTCTCTCTCCTCCACCACATCCCGCACGCTTAAGCGAAGCTCCGCCGGATTTCTCCACCATCACCGACACCACGCCGTCGTGCTGTCGGATTCAAGAGGAACTACTACTTCCGCTGCCCGCTGGAACGGGGAGGTGGACGTCGTCTTCATCAACAACCGAACGTGTGACCGAGTACGGAGGTGCTGCCCGTTCGTGGCGCCGAAGCGATCGTGATCAAGATCTTCTACGCGCTTTTGCAAGCGGCAAGTGAACGTCTACCGCAGCAACAAGAGCCTCCTCTTGTAGGCTTTGGAATCTCTTCAAGGGTAAGACTCGATACCCCCTCGTTGCTACCGTCTTCTAGATTGCATCTTGGCTTGGATTGCGTGTTCGCGGTAGGGAAATTTTTGTTTTCTATGCAACGTTATTCTACAGTGGTATCGCAGCCGTGTCTATGCATAGATGGTTGCACGAGTAGAACACAATGGTTTTGTGGGCGTTGATGCTCTTGTTATCTTTAGTTTGAGTACTTTGCATCTTTGTGGCATAGTGGGATGAAGCGGCTCGGACTAACTTTACATGACCGCGTTCATGAGACTTGTTCCTCGTTCGACATGCAACTTGTATTGCATAAGAGGCTTTGCGGGTGTCTGTCTCTCCTACTATAGTGAAGATTCAACTTACTCTTCTATTGACAACACTAGTATCACCGTTGTGGTTCATGTTCGTAGGTAGATTAGATCTTACTCGAAAACCCTAAACCACGTAAAATATGCAAACCAAATTAGAGACGTCTAACTTGTTTTTGCAGGGTTTGGTGATGTGATATGGCCATGATATGATGATGAATATGTATGAGATGATCATTATTGTATTGTGGCAACCGGCAGGAGCCTTATGGTTGTCTTTAAATTTCATGTTGAGTAGTATTTCAAATTAGTTGTAATAGTTGCTACATGAGGTGAACAACCATGAAGCCGGCGCCATGAACCTTGACGCTACGCCGACGATGATGGAGATCATGCCGTTGATGATGGAGATCATGTCCGTGCTTTAGAGATGAAGATCGAAGGCGCAAAGACAAAAGGGCCATATCATATCACATATGAACTGCATGTGATGTTAATCCTTTTATGCATCTTATTTTGCTTAGAACGCGACGGTAGCATTATAAGATGATCCCTCACATTAATATCAAGATAATAAAGTGTTCTCCCCTCGTATGCACCGTTGTAACAGTTCGTCGTTTCAAAGCATCTCGTGATGATCGGATGTGATAGATTCAACGATTCACATACAACGGGTGTAAGCCATGTTGCACACGCGGAATACTTGGGTTTGCTTGACGAGCCTAGCATGTACAGACATGGCCTCGGGACAACGGAAACCGAAAGGTTGAACACGAGTCATATGGATGATATGATCAACATGTTGATGCTCACCATTGAAGCTACATCATCTCACGTGATGATCGGTTTTTGGTGTAGTGAATTTGGATCGTGTACCACTTAACAACTATGAGGGATGTTGTATTAAGTGGGAGTTCATTACTAATTAGATTAAAACATGAACTAATTATCATAAACATTGTTTGAGTAGTATTTTGAATTAATTTTGTAGTATTGGCATCCGTTTACTACTATGCGCTAGTCTTGTAATTGAGATAGAAATACTGTTAAAATCTGACAAGAAACTTTACGGTTTGGTACCGTATTGTTAAAGAATCAAGAATTAATTAAGTCCTATTGCAAACTTTTAGTAAACCTCACATTGTTGATTCAAAGAGTTATGGTTTCAATTAGTACCTAAAGTTATCTTGTCTCCGTAAAACCTGAAGTTCAAATTTGTTTGAAAAGTAAGGAGCTGAAAATTTAGTTTTCGTAAATAATCAAGGTATGAGATATATGTGATATCTAAGACCTTATTGCAAGATGATAGAATATATTTTGGTGAGACTACATAAACTCATAAGTTTTATGGGAATGTATGAAGGTTGAAGACGCCAGGCGTCACAATCCTCCAACTATTGGGGCACTAACGATATTCGCATATCCATGAAGTTATCATCCTTAGTATGCACCGTTGCTAAGACTCGTCGTTTCGAAGCATCACGTGATGATCGGGTGTTATAGATTCTACGTGTGCTTACAACGGGTGCAAGCCAGATTTGCACATGCGAATACTGAGGTTAAACTTTATGAGCCTAGCATGTACATACATGGTCTCAAAAAGTTGTCATGAATTGATGGATAAAATTATGAGTGAAATTGTTCATCGTATTACAAAGTTACTAATAAGTGAAATCTAGAACACTTGTCATATGATGATCAACTTCAAAGTAAGAACCTCAAGGTTATTGGTATTTGACCAACAAACCTAGAAGTTATTGATGTTGAAGTGTTTTTCTGAATAATGAGGAAAGCTAAAAGAGAAACTGCAAAAGATATTTTGGCAGAAAGAAAAGAAAAGACTAGAAAGTCTAGCTCAGGTGTATATAAATGATATACATGTTATGGTTGTATTCCTAGTTAGGTCACACTATGAAATTCTTGCGTATTATTACTATATTGGTTGGTATGAAGTGTCATACAAAACAACGCAATACGAGAATACAATGGCCTAAGTGACTGACAAGGAATATGATAGAAATGCACGTCTGGAACAAAATAAAGTGTTATTATGTTCGTCGTTGGCATTCTATCTAGCCCTTAGAATTTATAAATAAAGAACTTAATAATTGTTATTTTGCTCGGTCAAATGAAAACAATGAGTTGTTCAAATTATGACATTACTCCATGTACGATGGATAAGTTATTATAAATCTTAATGGTGAAACACACATACATAACACTGACGCTAAAATTCCATAAGGCAAATGATTTGAATTCCACTTATTTGTGGAACCGCCATTTAGGTCATGTTAGAAAGGAACGCATGAAGGAACTCCATGCAAATGGATTTTTGGAGTCATTTGATTTTTGAATCATTTGGCGCTTGCAAATCTTTTCTAAAGAGAATGATTAAAATGCCGTTCATAGGCCAAGAGTTGAACGGGCAACTAACTTAGTGAAAAATACATGATGATGTATGTGGTTCACTAGGCATAGTTGTGTGCGGGAGATTCTTCTACTTCATGAAAACTTTCAACAATGAATTGAGTATATATGTGGATATATTCAATAAGAAAGAAGTTTGAAACATTTGAATGGATTCAAATAAATTTCAGCATGAAGTAGAAATCATCGTAATAGAAAAGTCAAATATCTATGATTGGATCATGGTGGAAATATTTGAATTACGAGTTTTAGCGAACATCTAAGAGAGTTATGAAATTGTTCTACAACTTACGTTTCTTGGAGTATCATAGTGATGATGAAGTATCCAAGAGATATATCCAAACTTTGTTGGATCAATGATGAGATAAAATATTGATGCCATTATATTTTTGTGGATTATGCTTTAGTGACTACCGCTTTTACACTAAATAGAGCATCATCATGATCCGTTGAAATGACACCATAAGAGTTATGGCATGGGTATAACCCTAATAGTCCTTTCTTTAAATTTTGGTCTAAGAGTTTACAACCAAAATCGGATGAATGTCTTTGTTGGATATCCCAGAGATTTAATTGGGAATTCTTTCCACGAGACAAAGACAAAAGTGTTTGTCAATGTTTCTTATTTTCAAGAAATTGTTTCTAGCGAAATATTTTGAGTGGGAGGACAATAGAACTTGATAAGGTTTATGAACCTGAGCATAATGATCAGAGTAGCGCAGCATCGGAAATTGGTTCCGGAAGCGACCGCGACGATCATGGCTCCCATGACTACAAAGTGTTTTTAGCCATGGAGATCGAAGTACATATTTGAACCTTGTAGATATGGTTTACTTTGTGATCAAATAAATGATTTGTGGACAATGATAAACCAACTACAAACAAAGAAGTTATGATGGGCCCTGACTCCGTTAAAATGGCTATACGCCATGAAATCCAAGATAGATGAATACTTTTTGAAAGTAAATGGATCTATAAAATTGATGGACTTGGATGAAATATCCTTGAAGAAGCTCAACTTGTCGAAAAGTTGTTTACGACAAAGTTCTAAGAGTTGACTACGATAAGATTAGATCTTCCGTAGCAATGCTTATAGTCTATGTGGATTATTCTAGTAATCACTACATATTTCTTTTATGAGATATGCTAGTAGGATGGCAAAATACATTACTTATCAGAAGTATGTATTAAAGGTGTATACAAGATACAACCAAGAGTTTTGCTGGTCCGTGGAATACTAGATAGGTATACGAACTTCAATTGGATGAAGTAAGTATCGCGGAGTTAGAATCTTCACCAGATGAAATAGTCAAAGAGTTTTTGATTTCATCAGAGACGATGAAGAGGCTTGTATTTGCAAGAAATTAAGTGGGAGCGCTAAGACATATTTATAATACTTTATGTATGTGACATATAGTTGGTTATAAATGATGTAATTATATACTTGATTAAAAAGGTTTCATTGAGAAATTAACTTCAATGAAAAGATATGGACTGAAACAAATTTAGTGTCAAGATCTATGAAGATAGATTGAAACACAAAATAAGTTTAAGTCAAAGTACATATAATGGATATTGAAATAGTTCAATATAGAAATATTAAGAAAATGTTCTTATCATGTGAAGTTTTAACAAGACTTGAGTGTATCTGACACTCAATGAGTAAAAACACATGAGTGATTATAAATCACGAATAATATGTACACAATCAGATATCATAAAGTGTTATGAGCATATATCAGAATGATTCATATGATGATCATGGGACGACAGTAAGAATATCCTTGAGTACTTTAGAAGAACTAAGGATATATATATATATATTTGTATGAAGAAATGACAAACAAATCGCTGTAAGGTGTTACATCGATATTGGTTTTGTCACATATAAAATATAATTTCAATCTCAAATTAGACTAAGTGTTGTTTAAAAGGTAGCACAATGAGCTAGAAGTTGTCTATGCTAGATTTAGAAGAGTTCTAAATATTGTGACGGATTCTACAAAAGAAGGCAGAGTATGTCATTGTTTTGACAATGACAAAGGATGTTAAGTCAAGAGGTTTTTTGAGAACATGGTGTAATTCCGACGGAATCAGAACTTTGAAGCTATATTGTGTATGACAATATTAGTGACATATTTCAGACCGCGGAATTAAGGTTCCACCAGAAGACCAAACATATTTAATGCCGACTCATTTGGAAATGAGTGATGCGTTGAGACGCAAATGAATTACAAAATACATACGTTTCTGAGCGTGTCCGATCCGTTGACTAAAAACCTCTCCCGTGAGCAATACATGATAAAGCACCATAAGGCCAAGGTGTTATATCTTTACAAATGTAAACTAGATTATTGACTCTAGTGCAAGTGGGAGACTGAAGGAGATATGCCCTAGAGGCAATAATAAAGTGGTTATTATTTATATCTTTATGTTTATGATAAATGTTTATATATCATGCTATAATTGTATTAACCGAAACATTAGTACATGTGTGATATGTAGACAACAAGAAGTCCCTAGTATGCCTCTTAAACTAGCTTGTTGATTAATGGATGATTAGTTTCATAATCATGAACATTGGATGTTATTAATAACAAGGTTATATCATTATATGAATGATGTAATGGACACACCCAATTAAGCATAGCATAAGATCTCGTCATTAAGTTATTTGCTATAAGCTTTGATACATAGTTACCTAGTCCTTATGACCATGAGATCATGTAAATCACTTATACCGGAAAGGTACTTTGATTACATCAAACGCCACTGCGTAAATGGGTGGTTATAAAGGTGGGATTAAGTATCCGGAAAGTATGAGTTGAGGCATATGGATCAACAAAGGGATTTGTCCATCCCGATGACGGATAGATATACTCGGGCCCTCTCGGTGGAATGTCGTCTAATGTCTTGCAAGCATATGAATAAGTTCATAAGAGACCACATACCACGGTATCGAGTAAAGAGTACTTGTCGGAGACGAGGTTGAACAAGGTATAGAGTGATACCGATGATCAAACCTCGGACAAGTAAAATATCGCGTGACAAAGGGAATTGGTATCGTATGTGAATGGTTCATTCGATCACCGAAGTCATCGTTGAATATGTGGGAGCCATTATGGATCTCCAGATCCCGCTATTGGTTATTGGTCGGAGTGAGTACTCAACCATGTCCGCATAGTTCACGAACCGTAGGGTGACACACTTAAAGTTGGATGTTGAAATGGTAGATCTTGAATATGGAATGGAGTTCGAATATTTGTTCGGAGTCCCGGATGAGATCCCGGACATCACGAGGAGTTCCGGAATGGTCCGGAGAATAAGATTCATATATAGGAAGTCATATTCCAAGTTTGGAAATGATCCGGTGCATTTATGGCAGGTTCTAGAAGGTTCTAGAAAAGTCCGGAAGAAATCACCATGGAAAGTAGAGTCCCGGAGGGACTCCACCTTGCATGACCAGCCAACCCTAAAGGGGAGGAGTCCAAGGTGGACTCCCCTAGGGTGGCCGGCCAACCCACCTCAAGGAAAGGTGGGAGTCCCACCTTGGGTAGGACTCCCTCCTTGAGTAGGTTTCCCACATATGGGAGGTTTTAGTGTTGGGGTCTTATTCGAAGACTTGGACTAGAACTCTTGGTGCTTCCACCTATATAATGAGGGGCATAGGAGAGGGGGCTGATCACTTCAAGCCTCAGCCTTGGCCGCACCCCTTAGAGGGCCGGCGCCCAACCCCCTCTCTCCCCAAACCCTAGCGGTCTCTCTCCTCCACCACATCCCGCACGCTTAAGCGAAGCTCCGCCGGATTTCTCCACCATCACCGACACCACGCCGTCGTGCCTGTCGGATTCAAGAGGAACTACTACTTCCGCTGCCCGCTGGAACGGGAGGTGGACGTCGTCTTCATCAACAACCGAACGTGTGACCGAGTACGGAGGTGCTGCCCATTCGTGGCGCCGGAAGCGATCGTGATCAAGATCTTCTACGCGCTTTTGCAAGCGGCAAGTGAACGTCTACCGCAGCAACAAGAGCCTCCTCTTGTAGGCTTTGGAATCTCTTCAAGGGTGAGACTCGATACCCCCTCGTTGCTACCGTCTTCTAGATTGCATCTTGGCTTGGATTGCGTGTTCGCGGTAGGAAATTTTTTGTTTTCTATGCAACGTTATCCTACGGATCCTCCCCGTCAAATGTGCACGGGACTTCCGACCACCCGACATACCGCGGCACAGCCGGAACCGTGGCGTTCGGGATCCGGGTAGCTGACTTGGTAGCGCGGACCGTTGGGGTTCCGAGGAAAGTGTGGTAAGCCCCCACGCTCTTTTTATCGAATGGGTTGGATTTTCCTCGCGGATCCTGCCTTGGGATCCGGCGAGTTATCATCCTCATCCATCGCCTCGAACTATCATCTTCTTTGTCCTTGTTCATTCCCTTGCCACCTTTGCCGCGTGGGCGGTGCTTCCGGCGCGCTTGTATCCCGCCTCCGGGTCGTTCTTTAGATCATTGACCCACTTGCAGTTGCGGTTGGTGTGAGTGGACTTCCCTGTAGCCGGATCCAGATGGGCCAGGCAGGGCATGTCTCTGTACTCCTCATAGGTTTGCGGGGCGCGGGATCCGCCAGCTGTGACCTCGGAGGTATGCTGCTGACCCCTGCCGGCTCCGCCTCCGCGTCCGCGTCCTCTGCCGCCTCCTGAACCTCCGCGTTGAAACGCCATGGCGATCATCTCGGATCCGCCACTCTTCTGGTCATCAGGGTTCTTGCGCTTATGGCTGCTGCTGCTACCGTTGTCACGGTTCTTCTTTTGCTGATGCAGGGGGATTGCTGTGGCTGCGAGATCACCGCCTGCGTCGTCATCGGCGGCAGTGTGATCGCTGGCGATGGTGATCATGTCGTCCAACGTCAGTTGATTTGCATTGACCAAGCAAGTTAGCTTGTGTCGCAGCAATCCTCCTCGCTGCAAGCCCCCAATGAAGGCGTGCATTGCTGTGCGGTTGTCAACGTTCTCGCACTCGTTTCTGCATGCCAACCATCGGGTGAGGAAATTCCTCGATGTTTCGCCCTTCTTCTGGATACATGCCTGCAGGTCGCTTGTTGTGGCAGGTCTCTTGTATGTGCCCCTGAAGTGTTTCTCGAAAGCGTTCTTCAGGTCGAACCAGCAAAAGATGGAATTTTTCTCGAGGTCGCTGAGCCAGATCCGGGCTGGACCTACAAGGTACAACTGAAGCATGCGGCAGGCGATGTTAGGGGTTCCTCCGGCAAAGGTTACATCATTGTTGTAATCCTCAATCCAGGTATCCGGCCTTTCGGTGCCATCATAATGCTTCAGGTTTCCGGGTAGCTTGTGGTTCATCCTTGGCTTTGGTTCCTCTCGAATCATCCTGCCAAAGCACTTCGGACCAATGTAGTCGGTTCTGTATTCGTTGAGGCGATCCCGTGCGTCGCGTGAGCCGTGGCGAGGAGACTTTGAGCGAGAGCGAGATCTTCGACCGTTGCCTCCGCCTCCACCTCCGCCGCCACCGCTAGGTGGTGGTGAGGGAGACCTGCGAGGTGGGCGGTTCGATTTCTTGCTTCCGCCTTCTGACTCTCCTCGGCCTTCCTGGTGCTGGCTCCGGCTTCTGTAGCTGCCTTCGCCGTGGCGCTGGCTGCCCTGGTCATTCCGGCGAGGCTCCGGGTCGCGGCTCCGGCGAGGCTCTGGGTCCCGCTCCTCGTTCCGACTCCTCCTGGGCTCGGTCTCACGAACATTGTTCTGGTTCCGGCGAGGTTCCGGCGAGCGCTCCCTGATGGGGTTCGTAGCATAGAAAACAAAAAATTTCCTACCGCAAGACGAATAAAACCAATAGATCTAATCTATGGAACACCCAAGATCTAATCTACAAGATCGAAGCAACGAGATGGAGATGAGACTAACCCTCGAAGATTCCAAAGCCTACGAGATTAATCTCGTTGTTGGTGTAGACGATCGTTCCATGCCGCAATCCGGCAAGCACTTCCGTACTCGGTCATGTGTACGGTGTCGATGAAGCCCATCCTCTTCCCGTTCCATCGGGCAGCGGAGTTGTGGTAGATCCCCTCGGAATCCCAGCAGCACGACGGCGTGGTGGTGGTGGTGGAGGAGAAAAGCTCCAGGGCTTCGCCTAAGCTGGAGTAGACTTGTGGTGGAGGAGAGAGGGGCGGCGCGACTTTGGTGTGTAGAGACAAGTGGCCGGCTGCCCCTCTCCTCTATTTATAGAGGGAGGGGCGGCCAAGGCAGCCCCTTGGGCCCCACCAGCGCACGTAAGGAAAGGGGGATCAGAAATCATCCCCTTCCAAGTTTGCTTCCCCTTCCAAAATTGCTCCTCGATTTTAGGGATTTGATCTTATCCTCCGGGATTTGATCTTATCCCTAGGGGGCTGGCCGGCTGGGCCTTGAGGGCTAGGTGCCCCTGGCCCATTAGGCCAGGCTGCACTCCCTTGGCCCATGTGGTCCCTCCCGGGGTGGTGGGCCCACCGGTGGCCCTCTAGAACCTTCTAGAAGCTTCGGTCAAACACCGAAACTTTTTCCGAACCCCGGAAAATAACTTCCCATATATGAATCTTATTCTCCGGACCATTCCGGACCTCCTCGTGATGTCCTGGATCCCATCCGAGACTCCGAACAAACTTCGGTCTCCATCTCATATTCCGAATCTACTTATGCGACATCGAACCTTAAGCGCGTCACCCTACGGTTCGCGAACTATGCGTACATGGTCGAGACTCCTCTCCGAGCAATAACCAATAGCGGGATCCGGAGATCCATAATGGCTCCCACATATTCAACGATGACTTAGTGATCGATTGAACCATTTACATACGATGCCGATTCCCTTTGTCTCGCGATATTTTACTTGTCCGAGGTTCGATCATCGGTATCTCCATACCTTGTTCAACCTCGTTACCGACAAGTACTCTTTACTCGTACCGTGGTATGTCATCTCTTATGATCCAATCATATGCTTGCAAGCTAATCGTACGACGTCCACCGAGAGGGCCCAGAGTATATCTATCCGTCATCGTGATGGACAAATCCCACTATTGATCCATATGCCTCAACTCACACTTTCCAAATACTTAATCCCATCTTTATAACCACCCATTTACGCAATGGCGTTTGATGTAATCAAAGTACCCTTCCGGTGTAAGTGATTTACATGATCTCATGGTCGAAGGACTTAGGCAACTATGTATCGAAAGCTTATAGCAAATGAAACTTAATGACTTGATCTTATGCTACGCTCATTTGGGTGTGTGTCCATTATATCATTCACCTAATGACATAACCTTGTTATTAATAACATCCAATGTTCATGATCACGAAACCATGATCATCCATTAATCAACAAGCTAGTTATACAAGAGGCTTACTAGGGACTCCTTGTTGTTTACATAACACACATGTACCAATGTTTCGGTTGATACAATTATAGCATGGGATGTAAACATTTATCATGAACACTAAGATATAACAATAACTAATTTATTATTGCCTCTTGGGCATATCTCCAACAGTCTCCCACTTGCACTAGAGTCAATAATCTAGTTTACATTTATAAAGATATAACACCTTGGCCTTCTGGTGCTTATCATGTTTTGCTCACGGGAGAGGTTTTAGTCAATGGATCTCGACTGTTCGTAAACGTATGTATTGTGCAATTCATTTGCGTCTCAACGCATCACTCATTTTCCAAATGAGTCGGCATATATGCTTAGTCCTTCCGGTGGAACCTTAATTCCGCGGTCTGAAAATAAGTCACTAATATTGTCATACACAATATAGCTTCAAAGTTCGGACACTATCGGAACCGCACCAAGTTCTCAAAGAACTCCTCGACTTAACATCCTCGACTCATTGTCAAAACAATGACATACTCGCTCTTCGTTTGTAGAATCCGTCACAATATTTAGAACCGATCTAAATCTAGCATAGACTTCTTCTAGCTCATTGTGCTACCTTTTAAACAACACTTAGCCTATTTGAGATTGAAATTTTACTTTTATATGTGACCAAACTAATATCGGTGCAACACTTTACAGCGATTTGTTTGTCATTACCCATATAAAAATATATATATCCTTGGTTCTTCTAAAGCACTCAAGGATATTCTTACTGTTGTCCAATGATCATTACATGAATCATTCTGGTATATGCTCGTAACACTTTAGAGCACAGGACACCTGTCTTTGTACATATTATTCATGATCGAAAATCACTCATGTGTTTTTACTCATTGAGTGTCAAATACACTCAAGTCTTGTTAAACCTTCACATGGAAAAGAACACCTTCTTAACATTTTTATATTGAACTACTTCAATATTCATTCTATGTACTTCGACTTAAATTTATTATGTGTTTCAATCTATCTTCATAGATCTTGACACTAAATATGTTTCAGTCCATATCCTTTCATTGAAATTAATTCTCAATGAAACCTTTTTTTTTAATCATTTATATAATTACATTATTTATAATCAACGATATGTCATCTACATAAAGTATTATAAATATGTCTCAGCGCTCCCACTTAATTTCTTGCAAATGCAAGCATCTTCATCGTTTCTAATGAAATCAAAAACTCTTTGACTATTTCATTCGGTGAAGATTCCAACTCCGTGATACTCACTTCATCCAATTGAAGTTTGTATACCTATCTAGTATTCCACGGACTAGCAAAAACTCTTGGTTGTATCTAGTATACATCCTTCATACACACTTCTGGCAAGGAATGTATTTCTGCCATCCTACTATCATATCTCATAAAAGAAATATGTAGCGATTACTAGAATAATCCACATAGACTTTAAGCATTGCCACGTAAGATCTAATCTTATCGTAGTCAACTCTTTGAACTTTGTCGTAAACAACTTTTCGATAAGTCAAGCTTCTTTAAGGATATTCCATCCAAGTCCATCTATTTTATAGATCCATTTACCTTCAAAAAGTATTCATCTATCTTGGATTTCACGGCGCATAGCCATTTTAACTGAGTCGTGGCCCATCATAACTTCTTTGTATGTAGTTGGTTTATCATTGTTCAAAAACAATCCTTTGTCCACAAATCATTTATTTGATCACAAAGTAAACCATACCTACAAGGTTCAATGTGTACTTCGATCTCCATGGCTAAAACACTTTGTAGTCATGGGAGCCATGATCGTCGCGGCCGCTTCCGAACCAATTCCGATGCTCGCGCTACTCGATCATTACGCTCAGTGTTCATAAACCTTATCAAGTTCTATTGTCCTCCCACTCAAATACTTCGCTAGAAAACAATTTCTTGGAAATAAGCAAGTAACATTAACAAACACTTTTGTCTTTTACTTCATAGTGTGAAGAATTCCCAATCCATTCTCTTGGGATAACCAACAAAGACATTCATCCGGTTTTGGTTGTAAACTCATTTACTTATACCAAAATTTTAAGAAAGGACTATTAGGGTTTATACCCATGCCATAACTTGTATGGTGTCATCTCAACGGATCATGATGATGCTCTATTCAAAGGTAAAAGCGGTAGTCTCTAAAGCATAATCCATAAAAATATAATGGCATCAATATTTTATCTCATCTTTGATCCAACAAGGTTTGGATATGTCTCTCGGATACTTCATCATCACTATGATACTCCAAGAAACGTGAGGTTGTAGAACGATTTCATAACTCTCTTAGATGTTCGCTAAAACTCGTAATTCAAATATTTCCACTATGATCCAATCATAGATATTTGACTTTTCTATTACGATGATTTCCACTTCATGCTGAAATTTATTTGAATCTATTCAAATGTCTCAAACTTCTTCCTTATCGAAATATATCCACATATATATACTCAATTCATTGTTAGAAGTTTTCATGAAGTAGAAGAATCTCCCGCACACAACTATGCCCAGTGAACCATATACATCACTATGTATGTTTCCACTAAGTTAGTTGCCCGTTCAACTCTTGGCCTATGAACGGTATTTAAGTCATTTCCTTTTAGAAGAGATTTGCAAGCGCCAAATGATTCAAAAATCATATGACTCCAAAATTCCATTCAAATGGAGTTCCTTCATGCGTTCCTTTCTAACATGACCTAAATGGCGGTTCCACTAATGAGTGGAGTTCAAATCATTTGCCTTATGGCATTTTAGCGTCGTTGTTATGTATGTGTCACCATTAAGATTTATAATAACTTATCCATCGTACATGGAGCAATGTCATAATTTGAACAACTCATTGTTTTCATTTGACCAGAGCAAAATAACAATTTATTAAGTTCTTTATTATAAACTCTAAGGGCTAGGTAGAATGCCAACGACAAACATAATAACACTTTATTATGTTCCGTACGTGCATTATTACCACATTCCTTATCACCACTTAGGCCATCGTATTCTTGTATTGCGTTGTATTGTATGACATCTCATACCAACCAATCTGGTACAAATACCCAAGAATTTTATTATGTGACCAAATAAGGAATATATCCATAACATGTATATCATCTATATACACCTGAGCTAGACTTTCTAGTCTTTTTCTTTCTTTCTGCCAAAATATCTTTGTGGTTTCTCTTTTAGCTTTCCCCATTCTCGAAAAACACTTCACCTTCAATAACTTCTAGGTCCATTGGTCAAATATCAATAACCTTGAGGTTCTTACTTTGAAGTTGATCATCATATGACAAGTGTTCCATACTTCACTATTAGTAACTTTGTAATATGATGAACAATTTCACTCATAATTTTATCCATCATATCATGACGACTTTCCGAGACCATGTCTGTACATGCTAGGCTCGTAAAGTTTAACCTCGCATTCGCATGTGCAAATCTGGCTTGCACCCGTTGTATGCACACGTAGAATCTATCACACCCGATCATCACGTGATGCTTCGAAACGACGAGTCTTAGCAACGGTGCATACTAAGGACGATCACTTCATGGATATGCGAATATCGTTAGTGCCCAACTTAGTTGGAGGATTGGGACGCCCGGCGTCTTCAACCTTCGTACATTCCCATAAAACTTATGAGTTTATGTAGTCTCACTAGATTATATTCTATCATCTTGCAATAAGGTCTTAGATATCACATATATCTCATACCTCGCTTATTTCGAAAACAAAATTTTCAGCTCCTTACTTTTCAAACGGATTTGAACTTCAAGTTTCATGGAGACAAGATGATTTTGTACTAATTGAAACCATTGCTCTTTGAATCATCAATGTGAGGTTTACTAAAAGTTTGCATTAGGACTTAATCATATCTTGATTCTTTAACAATACGGTACCAGTCCGTAAAGTTACTTGTCGACTTAACAAGTATTTCTATCTCAATTACAAGACTAGCGCATGGTAGAAAACGGATGCCAATTCTACAAACTTTAATTCAAAATACTATTCGGACTATGTTCATGATAATTAGTTCATGTTTTAATCTAATTACTAATGAACTCCCACTTAATACAACATCCCTCATGGTTGTTAAGTGGCACACGATCCATATCCACTACACCAAAACCGATCATCACGTGAGATGATGTAGCTTCAATGGTGAACATCAACATGTTGATCATATCATCCATATGACTCGTGTTCAACCTTTCGGTTTCTCGTGTCCCGAGGCCATGTCTCGTACATGCTAGGCTCGCCAAGCAAACCCAAGTATTCCGCGTGTGCAAACATGGCTTACACCCGTTGTATGTGAACGTAGAATCTATCACATCCGATCATCACGAGATGCTTCAAAACGACGAACCGTAGCAACGGTGCATACGAGGGGAGAACACTTTATTATCTTGATATTAATGTGAGGGATCATCTTATAATGCTACCGTCGCGATCTAAGCAAGATAAGATGCATAAAGGATTAACATCACATGCAATTCATAATATGTGATATGATATGGCCTTTCTTCTTGTGCTTTTGATCTCCATCTCCAAAGCACACGAGCATGATCTCCATCATCACCAAGCATTGCACCAAGGTCCATGGCACCGCTTCATGGTTGTCCATCACTTATAGCTACTATAACAACTACTTGAAATAAAGCTATTACATGAAGAATAGACACGCAGGTCTTAACAAATTTAAAGACAACCATTAGGCTCCTGCCGGTTGCCATAATACAATAATGAACATCTCATACATCAAATATAATCATCATCACATCATGGCCATATCACATCACCAAACCCCGCAAAAACAAGTTAGACGCCTCTAATTTGGTTTGCATATTTTACGTGGTTTAGGGTTTTCGAGTAAGATCCAATCTACCTACGAACATGAACCACAACGGTGATACTAGTGTTGACAATAGAAAGTGCAAATTGGAATCTTCACTATGGTGGGAGAGACAGACACCCGCAAAGCCACTTATGCAATACAAGTTGCATGTCAAGCGTGGAGCAAGTCTCATGAGACGCGGTCATGTAAAGTTAGCCCGGGCCGCTTCATCCCACCATCCCGCAAGATGCAAAGTACACAAACTAAAGCAACAAAAGCATCAACGCCCACAAAACCATTGTGTTCTACTCGTGCAACGTATCTATGCATAGACATGGCTCTGATACCACTGATGGGGTTCGTAGCATAGAAAACAAAAAATTTCCTACCGCAAGACGAATAAAACCAATAGATCTAATCTATGGAACACCCAAGATCTAATCTACAAGATCGAAGCAACGAGATGGAGATGAGACTAACCCTCGAAGATTCCAAAGCCTACGAGATTAATCTCGTTGTTGGTGTAGACGATCGTTCCATGCTGCAATCCGGCAGCACTTCCGTACTCGGTCGTGCGTACGGTGTCGATGAAGCCCGTCCTCTCCCCGTTCCAGCGGGCAGCGGAGGTGTGGTAGATCCCCTCGGAATCCCAAGCAAGCACGACGGCGTGGTGGTGGTGGTGGAGGAGAAAAGCCGCAGGGCTTCGCCAAGCCGGAGCAGCACTTGCGGTGGAGGAGAGAGGGGGCGGCAGTACTTTGGTGTGTAGAGACAAGTGGCCGGCTGCCCCTCTCCTCTATTTATAGAGGGAGGGGCGGCCAAGGCAGCCCCTTGGGCCCCACCAGCGCACGAAGGAAAGGGGGATCAGAAATCATCCCCTTCCAAGTTTGCTTCCCCTTCCAAAATTGCTCCCTCGATTTTAGGGATTTGATCTTATCCCTCCGGATTTGATCTTATCCCTAGGGTGGCTGGCCAGCTGGGCCTTGAGGGCTAGGTGCCCCTGGCCCATTAGGCCAGGCTGCACTCCCTTGGCCCATGTGGTCCCTCCCGGGGTGGTGGGCCCACCGGTGGCCCTCTAGAACCTTTCTAGAAGCTTCGGTCAAACACCGAAACTTTTTCCGAACCCCGGAAAATAACTTCCCATATATGAATCTTATTCTCCGGACCATTCCGGACCTCCTCGTGATGTCCTCGGATCCCATCCGAGACTCCGAACAAACTTCGGTCTCCATCTCATATTCCGAATCTACTTATGCGACATCGAACCTTAAGCGCGTCACCCTACGGTTCGCGAACTATGCGACATGGTCGAGACTCCTCTCCGAGCAATAACCAATAGCGGGATCCGGAGATCCATAATGGCTCCCACATATTCAACGATGACTTAGTGATCGATTGAACCATTTACATACGATGCCGATTCCCTTTGTCTCGCGATATTTTACTTGTCCGAGGTTCGATCATCGGTATCTCCATACCTTGTTCAACCTCGTTACCGACAAGTACTCTTTACTCGTACCGTGGTATGTCATCTCTTATGATCCAATCATATGCTTGCAAGCTAATCGGACGACATTCCACCGAGAGGGCCCGGAGTATATCTATCCGTCATCGGATGGACAAATCCCACTATTGATCCATATGCCTCAACTCACACTTTCCAAATACTTAATCCCATCTTTATAACCACCCATTTACGCAATGGCGTTTGATGTAATCAAAGTACCCTTCCGGTGTAAGTGATTTACATGATCTCATGGTCGAAGGACTTAGGCAACTATGTATCGAAAGCTTATAGCAAATGAAACTTAATGACTTGATCTTATGCTACGCTCATTTGGGTGTGTGTCCATTATATCATTCACCTAATGACATAACCTTGTTATTAATAACATCCAATGTTCATGATCACGAAACCATGATCATCCATTAATCAACAAGCTAGTTATACAAGAGGCTTACTAGGGACTCCTTGTTGTTTACATAACACACATGTACCAATGTTTCGGTTGATACAATTATAGCATGGGATGTAAACATTTATCATGAACACTAAGATATAACAATAACTAATTTATTATTGCCTCTTGGGCATATCTCCAACACTCCCTGCTTCTGTTTCTTGGCAGCACGTTGTCGCGGATAACAATCCCACCATGCCCTGGGGGCCTGGTGTTTCCGGCTGGACTACGGCGGCGAGGGGGTCGCGGGTAACCGTTGAGCGGAGGAGAGGGGTTGCGGTACTTGTCCCGTCCAGAGTACATTGCATCCTTTCCCTTTCTTGGATCTGACGGTGGCGTTTTTGATGGTACGGGGATCGGATTTGGGTGTTCCCTGGCTTTCCTTCTGCGCTCCGAGGATCCGGTGTGTGATTCGTCATCGGGTCGCCGATCGCGCGCGGCGTCCTTCCGCGCGGTAGATATACGATTATCCGGATTGGATTCCAACCTGCGCGAAGTATCCGCCTTGCTTTGCTGCTGCATTGCTGAAGCGACGAGTGTGCGAAGATAGTTGATATCAACCTCATCGTCCTTCTTCTGCAGTAGTTCCGCAGCTTTTAGCATGTTGTCCTTTGGGGTTTCCAGCGGTCGGTGCTCGGCGGGCGTGGCGAAGTTGATCCTGCGAGGCGGGATTGCTTCTCTAACAATTCGATCGGCCTCCGCCTGTGCATAGGTCATCTTTACTTCCCACTCTTTCGCCATGCCCTTGACCTGCTCGAGTGTAGCAGCAATTTCGCGATCCTCGTCCGGTCGAAAGTTTCCGCCGCACCTGCAGCCTTGTTCCCTTTCTTCCCTTAATGCGGCTTCGGTATCGCCGAGCTTCTTGGCCTGTGGCCAGCATTTCCTGTCCGGTGGCCTCTAGAGCCTCCAGATCTGCGGCGTCGCCCGGGGTTATAGGTTTGTTAAGAATCGCTCGCGCCACCATCTCCTCGGCTCGACGGGATTTCCTCCGAGGAAGAATCCCTCGTGGGGTCGCACCCGAGACATTGGAGATCCTTGGTGGGATGGTTGAGGGTCGGATTGGCTGGTTGGTTCTTCGGATCCAGCTTTGTCCCTCGCGCCGCTATCGTTGCGAGAACCCGCTTAGGCCGGGCGGAGTCGACTTAAGGCCGATCACCGTATCCGTATTCCCTTATCTTGCGAACGAAGTCATCGGACTCCATGGAGGGGGTATCTCCCGAAATTGGGCTCGATTGCCCAAAATCGACTCTTCAACCGGAGTTTCGCTCTCTCCGACAAGCTCGACCTCGATCCGGATCCGCGTTGTGTTCCGGTGCTTCTACCGCTCAGGACCAGCTCCGTCTTCTTGAGGGGCGGTTCCGGCGGTATGGGCCAAGAAGTGTACGAAGTGGCACCTCTGCTTTTCTAACACCTGGGAGACCCAGGTGGATCTGCATCGGTCTTCCACCGTTGTTTCCTGCTCAGGGGCGGATTGGGTGGGCTTTGAAATTTCCAGATCTAAGGCGGAGTCTTCCTTGGGAAGCTCCTGCATCTCAGATCGGATCTTCGCGACAGCATCCAGCTCTGCGGCGGTCGCGTCTGCGTTACTTACCAGTGGGTTTCCGTCGGAATCGACGGTTTCCCCGATGAAGACGTGTATGCCGCCAATTGGGACGATGGAGAGCTTGACGGGGTTTGTCCTAGCCGGAATCCAGCGACTCATCCGGAGGGACGATCGGCGGATTCCCGGCGTAAAGGACGCGCCCCACAGCGATGGTGTCGTCGTAGCTTCCCATGGCGGAACCCTCCCGGCTCCGGCCTCCGGACGCCACGAGCCCCACGGAGGGCGCCAACCGTCGTTGCCTAATCGACGGTACCCCGGAGGAGGGATCCTCACGAGGGGAGAAGAAGTAGGGGCCATAGGGCGGAGTGCTCTCGGGACGGTGGTACGCGAGTTACCCGGCCTTCGGAACACCCGCACGATGACGGGGCCTACCGCCGCTTGTCTGGAATTATCTGGGCGCTTTCGCGTTGTTACAATGAGTTGTGGTTGTGCCTCTAAGGCTCCCGGGATCCGGCTTATATAGGCGCTCGGATCTAGGGTTTACACGGAGAGTCCTAGCCGGAATACAAGTCGCCTAACTACGGTACAAAGCCTTGCCGTGTACGTCAAGGATCCGCCTTCCTTCTAGGTCACGCTGGATCCGGATACTTCATGGGCCTTCACGGATCCGGCCTCCTTCGTAGGTCGGTTAGGATCCGGCTCCTCGTTCCTGGGCTGGACTTCATCCTTCATGATCTACAGCAACTGGGCCGCCCGATGGGCCACATACCTCACCACCAACTATGGGCCACCCAGGCTTGCCGGATCTAGGCCATGCCGTTGATATACCCGGCAACCACGGCCGTCGGCGCAGAGAGTCATTCCTGTAGTGTCTACTGTGCAGGAATTTGGTTCCGTGGTCGGCACAAGACTACGGGTCTCTACTGTATGAGAGCATCTCCAACAGAGGCTGTAAACTAGTCCTGCAAAAAAAAATCGTCAATATACAGCGCCGAACGCGTTTTTGCGCCCTCCAGCAGACACTGCAAATTAGGCCGCGTTGTAAATATTTTTGTGCGCGCGGTAGTTTGCGCTATCCAAAGCTGTGTATCTGATGCGTCGGCTAGCGCGTGCTGTAAACTGGCACTGCGATTCTTGCCACCGCTCGAAGAAAAACGACTCTGAAACATGTTGGCCTCGTGTGCGACGAACGAAGAGGTCCGCCAGCCCCGCCTGGCCTTGCCCGGTCCTTCGCGCTACGATGACGAGGAGATCCAGCGGCCGCGCTTGGCCTCGCCTGTCCCTCCGCATGATCTCCGTCGAGCTCCGTCGGCCCAGCCTGGCCCCGCATCGCGGAGCTCCGCCCACCGCGGATCTCCTCGCACGCCTGCCCTGGGCGTCCGCCGCGGCTAGTGCGAGCTTCGCCCGCCGCTTGCTTGCTGTGACTGCCTCGCTTTGCTGCTCAATCTTTTGCTTCGGCTGCCCCGCACGCGTTGCTAGCTAGATCAATTGCAGCGGCCGCGCGTGCACTGCTAGCTAGATCGATTGCAGCGGCCGCGCGTGCATTGCTAGCTAGATCGATTGCATCGGCCGCGCGCGTATGGAATGGCCGCGGGCGCATGAAATAAACTAGCTTGTTCTCTCTTATTTGGGGCATGTTTAGAGTTGTAAATTTTAGTTGATTTTTTCAGATTTAACTGTTGGCATGTTTGATCTTGTTTGCTGTATGTATGTTGAAAAAATTTGTTTGTGGAGCTCTATTTTACAGCTTCTGCCGAATGGCTGTTTTTGGCTTCTTTGTTTGCGCCGTAAAATAGAACCTCCGGCGAAGCTCGCGTCCGCATCGCGCTGTATCCAAAACGAACGCGCTGCAAACGACTTTTAAAGCGCCAAATTTTAGAACATATGCTCTGAAAAAGATGTCCTGCTGCGGGGTCCAACGCAAAACCACAGACCTCTCTGGATCGCGTCTCGAAACTTCCAGTTTATTCCTCCTTTTTCGTACTCAAAAAAACTGTCGATCAACGGAAAAGGAAACAGCGGACGACGGCGTTCACACACTCGCAGCACCCGTCCCGCGTGAACGGAAAACCGCCCCCCACCGGCACGCGGGCCACCTCCGCGTCACGTCTCCTAGCCACCAATCACTGACAAGTGGGGCCCATACAGCGCGCCCCACCCGTCAGCGACCCGTAACGGCATCCTTCTGGAAGCCCCCACGCTGACGCGAAACGGACAGGCGACGCGAAAATTCCTTAACTCCGAAGGAAAAAAGGCGAAAACAGACGCGTCCGAACGTTTCGTCACCTGCCTATAAGAGATCCGATTCCCCACCTCCACCAAATTCATTCACCAAATCCTCAAAACCCTAGCAGCCAAATCCGACCCGATTCGACCACTTCTTCGTCTAGCTCCCGTCGAATCCGCCGCAGACCAGTCGATCCCACAAGGAATCATCGCACAGATGGCGCAGTCCGGCAGCGACGCCGCCCCGATCAGCACGCACCCCACCGAGGTAACCCGATCTCGCCCCTCTCTTCATCCGATCCCCTTGATCTCTTCTCGAGTTGTTCGCTGATCTGCGGTTTGGGCTGTGCAGGAGGAGGAGGTGACGGTGGAGAGGACGCCGGAGGAGGAGGCGGCCAGGCTCAGGTACCTCGAGTTCGTGCAGCAGGCGGCCGCGCAGGCGGTGGTCCTGGCCGCCGCGGCATACGCCTACGCCAAGCAGGGCGCGGGGCCGCTCCGCCCCGGCGTCGACCACGTCGAGGGCACCGTCAAGGCCGTCGTCGGGCCCGTCTACGACCGCTACCACGCCGTGCCGCTCGACCTCCTCAAGTTCCTAGACCGCAAGGTGAGGGCGCACGAGAGCTGGTTCATTCTCTTATTACCTGGATGCGACGA
The DNA here is from genome assembly GCF_022539505.1 of Lolium rigidum. NCBI lineage: Eukaryota > Viridiplantae > Streptophyta > Magnoliopsida > Poales > Poaceae > Lolium > Lolium rigidum. The sequence goes on from NC_061511.1 coordinate 69,201,622, forward strand.
TTTAATTCTCAGTTTAGACCCTAGAGTTTCGTGCTGCCCAGTATTCTCAGAGTTAAAGGGGATGAAATTTGGTTGGGGCTAGCCCTGTCTGATCTTACTGTTGATTGGCTCATTCCTCTGGCTGACCACCTGCATCAACTGAATGCTATAGCCCCCCCTCCAATTGCGCTAATGATTTCGTTCGAAGTTTAATGCTCCTGCCTAGAAATTTAGGTGTTTATTCAATTATCCCCATCTGCTTGCACAACGTGCAATTCAGAGGATACAATTGGTTGTCACCATCTGTCTGTTTGGTGCTGGTTTGTAGGTTTGACTTGTAGCACCTTAGTTGGTGCTAGCCAATGATCATTCATTCACATCATTTCGGTTGAGATGTCGACTTCTTCTCTTGCATCCAACCTGGCTATTCGGTAAAATGGGATTTTACTACGAGGGTGCTGCCATGAATTAAATTATGTGCAATGTGGTAGCATAACAGGATACAATTTATTTGTTCAATTGGCTTGAGGCAGGATGCACTTTGTCTTGATTAACTTGTAATCTCCATTCTAATAGCTGCACAAGTAACACATACGTGTAGTTGGGCACAGGAAATGTGGCATGCTGCTTACACGCCTAAGAACAATACCGTGTTACTTGATTCACTAGCGTGTCTCTTGCGAATTCTTGGAATGGGGTTAATAGCAACTATGAACTAATTTTTACGTCCATGCTTTGTGTCACACGGAACAGCCTCACTGATGCTGAATGTTCAATTTGTCAGGTTGACGAGTCTGTCCAAGAGCTGGACCGTCGTGTCCCACCGGTTGTGAAGGAGGTGCCAACCTATGCCCGCTCTGCGGCGGCTGAGGTGCACAAGACTGGCTTAGTTGGCACCGCCACCGGCCTGGCCAAGTCTGCCATTGCTTGCGCTGAGCCAAAGGCTCGTGACCTCTACACACGCTATGAGCCTGTGGCGGAACGCAAGGCTGCTGAAGCTTGGGCTGCCCTCAACCGTCTGCCTCTTGTTCCATCGGTGACCCGGGCTGTCCTCCCCACCGCTGCACAGCTCTCAGCCAAGTACAACTCTGCCGTGCTTGACGGGGCGAAGCGCGGGAACTCTGTTGCCACTTACCTCCCGCTTGTCCCCACGGAGCGCATCGCGAGGGTGTTCTCCTACCCGCCTACCGACGCTGCTGCAACCTCTGCTCCTGAGATGCAGCCCATCCCGACACAGTAATGATGATAACTTCATCAAGCTGAATTATGTTACTCCCTAGTAGCTAGTCTCTTGTGTAGTGTCTTGTGAACTGGGTTGTCGTGTGGATGTTACTACGGTTTCTGCCTGTGTATGGACGTGACTTGTACTGTGCTGCAGCATCTGCTTTGAGTTTTAGTTTGTTGCATGAACCATTTGTAATGCTTTAAATCCGAGTTATATGATAAATCCATCTGTAAATTCACCATTTGCTGTGTCTGTTGTATAACTCAGTTATTTCTCATTCTTCGTAACAATTCCTTGAATGTATTTAGACTCCATTGCTCTAATGGCGAGCCGGTATAGTCTTCAACTATTTCCAGCTCTCGAGGCCTCGAGCATATTCCAGGGTAGAATAGATCTTATCAGAAGATTTAGCGTGCGGTTGGGATATTTTACCCCAAGCAAATGGAATACCAATTTCTCAAGCTTTCCGTCACGAATTATGTTAACTAATAGCTAGTATGTTGTGTAGTGGTTCTTGTGGACTGGGGTATTAATCTGTCTGTATGGATGGCTGTTGCTGTTGTGCTGCAACATCTACTCGAGTTTTAGTTTACTGCATGAACCATTTGTAATGCTTTAAATTTACATGATAATCCATCTGTAAATTCGTACCATCTGATGCGTGTATGTTGCATTACTACAAATCATTTCTCTTCTGTAGCAATTCCTTGAATGTATTACTCAGTTGCTCTAATGGTGAGCCAGTATAGTCTTCTACTCCTTCCAGCTCTCCTGCTATGTTACATAAGAATTACTAGCAAAAGTGCCCGTGCGTTGCATCGGATTTATTTTAAATTAAACCACGTACATTTGTTCTTTCTACGAACTAAAATGATCATATATAAGTAAATCATTGCACATATATTTATAAATTAAAATGAAACATTATGGTTTGTTTTATTGTAGTATTGAGAAATTCGTAGAATAATTGTAGTAGTAACACTTGATCAAAGCCATGTTCCTAAATCAATGAAAGTTGCATTAATCCATGTTCTTCCAAATAAATGATGTAGATTTAATGGATTAAAAGGAAAACTTTGTTCGCATAAAAGAAGAAACTATTGGGTCTTTTTTTTATAATCAATACCACATATATTCATAGCATTAATAAGTAGTACATTGTAGAGATACATGAGCTATCTTTAACGATTACAAACTAATTAAGTCAAAAAAACAGCAAAATTTCTTCTTCCATAGTATAATTTTGTACTCGATCTCTAAATGCAGCCAAAGATAAATACCGATACTGGGTCTTGGTACCACACAAAATAGTCCTATTTCGCTCCAATAATATAATTTTCTTGCAATCTTAGGGAAAAAAAGTACGGTACGAGCTCTTGCTGAACTTAAGCATCCGCATAAACAAAAACAAATAAAAAGACAATAAGTGTCTCCATGTAACTGAATCAAAAATATCTATCTACTTTTAATAACAAGCTGCGTACATGCCAATCTAAAATTAAAATCTATTTTTCATCCGGCCATGGGTGTACGATCTTTGGAGATGCTTGTTAAACTTGCACGGTCATAAGTACATATGAAGTTACGAATACCCATGTAAAAACATGCGACTGTGTATCCACGCCTCAGGACACCGTGGTGCTTTGGGTTCGTGTTTACCGGGAGACGTTGAGTCCGCTTTCGCTGAGCTGATTAATTCATCTACTCCGTCAACATGTCTTCTCGAGAGAAATTATTCAGAAGCAATATGGTGACCGGTGCTTCAAGACTTGCATCCTCTGAAACACAAGAAGGCGACGTGTAGGATCACCCAACTTTTGACGGAGAAGCAGATCGAGTACTTCCTCTTTCTCTTCCTATCCCTGATGTACTATATACTATGTATAATACCTAACACCAAGGAACAAAAAACCACCGGTCTCGGCTAATAAGTATAGCCTCGTCTGTCGATCAGGGACAACATGGAGATTGGAGAAGACTTTGGACGGGCTGCAGATCCAATGGGGGCTGGGGTAAAGCTGAAGGCTGGAGCCTCAGAGAGAGGAGAGCGCCCGGCCGTTTCCAATCTCGCGTGAGCCGGTGATCGAAGACGACTGTCGGCACGATGCTCCCGTGGTCTGCTTCTTTCCCCTCCCGCTCGTAACCCTCCTCCTCCTATAAGCAGCCGCATTGTGGCCCTCCGTGACGAGCCGGCCGCCATGGGCTGCGAGAGCATCACCATGTGCAGGGATGAGGTGGGTTAGCTAGCTCTCCGTCGACCGATCGGCTGATCCCCATCTCCTTGCGACGGCCCGAGCGGATCAAGGAAGTATGACTGATTCCGCGGGATTTTGATGTACCGGCAAGATCTAGTAGAAGTTGCGTGGCGTTCGAGCACGGAGACGGCATCCAGCCACGCGGGAGTCTGCCGCCAGCGCCAGTAGCATGACTGCGTCATCTTCCTCTAGCGGTGCAGCGGTAGATCATGCCGGCCGTATAGCGATTCGGATCAGGCCGACGATGCCCTCGATCCGCGCGCGGGACCTGTTTGGCTTCCCGATCATGACAGACGACAGGCTTCGTTTGGTCGTTATTTATAGATGGATCAGGGGGAGTCAAAACAGCCAAGGACTCTACGTTTTCCTTTTCTTCCTGGACTTGGGTGAACAAGGTGACCTCCCGTACGTAGCTAAACAGCTCAGGGACTCTACGTTTGAACGGTTGAGCTCCTCCCGTACGTGGCCAGGGGCGGGACAAGACAGAGGTTGCCGTTTTAACTTTTCATACGCTGAACCGTTTTTTAATATGCGGTGCCATAATCCAGTATTATGTAAATTGGTGGGAGGGCAAAACGGTCCCAAAAAAAGCGTTGACGAAACTTTTTAGCAGAAACCTTAGCTCCTTTATTATTAGGTATATAGATTAGTTGTGTATGTTTCAGGGTAGAATAGTTCTCGTCCGAAGATTTACTGATTTAGCATGGGTATGTGATTTTGACCCGAAACAAATAAAATGGAGTACCGATTTCCCAAGCTTCCGTCAGAGCATCTCCAACAGGCGCGCTAAAACGCCCGCGCGGCATAAAAACTGCCGGCTTGCAGCGCACGGGAGGAAAGTCGACCCTCCAGCAAGCGCTGCAAACCGCGCGGCGCTGTAAATTTTTTAGGGCGCGGGCCGGTTTACGTTATCGCGAGCGGCATACTTTGTGCGCCGGCTACAGCGCGTGGCATCGCTCGTCCACGCGCGAGAAAACCCCCGCACTGAAACTTCCCCTTCCGCGTCGCCGCCCGAGCGCCCAATCCCTCGTCTCTGCGCGGCCGTTGGCGCAATCCCGACAATGGATGACCCCTCCGGCAACTCACCGACCCCTCCCTACTCCATCCCACCCTCCGCCGCCGCCGCCGCGCAGATGGCAGCCGCGTAGGGCGCCGGCAACGCGCGGGCGGCGCCGAGGAGGAAGGCGCCGTCGACCAAATGGCCATACATCGGTGCCGCCGAAGAAAGCGAAGGCGCCCGCCTCCCGCCGGCCGCAGCCTCCTCCGACGACGAACCAGACGCCTCCTCCTCCTCCAACGAACCATCCGGCGCCTCCGTCCGGCAACCGCGCGGGCGCACATACAGTGCATGATGAAATGCCCGAGAGGTAAAAAACACTACTTTTCATCCAAATTGTAGTTTAGATGCATACATAGCCGGAGAATAATGAATTTCATTGCAATGCAGAGTCGATGATGAGACATTCATGGAGACAATGAATGTTGGATCTTCGTTTATGCTGTTTTCCGCGCCCGCGTGTGCTGTATTTTGGCGCGTCCGGCGGAGGACCATTTATACCGTCCGCGCACGCGTTGCATATTGGCGCGTCCAGCAGGGCAAAAACCGACCCAACGCGCGCTATCCGTTTACCGCGCGACGAAACGGAGGTTTAGAGCATCTCCAGTCGCGTCCCCCAAACCGTCCCCCAAAGGGATTTGGGGCGCGCCGGACAGAAAATGCGTTCCAGCCGCGTCCCCCAAAGCCCATTTTTGTCCGGCGCGGCCCGATACGGTGTCCGGCGCCCCGAGCCCGTCCCCGTCCCACGGGGACGCACCGGGGACGCCGGACACAACGAAAAGCGAGGCGGGGAGTGGCGGGCCCGACCCGTCAGCGGCACAGGAAGGCTAAAACCCCGTCGCCTACCTTTGGTCAAGCGACGTTAATGGCGTCCCTGTTTTCCCAGGCGACGCAGGGACGCGTCTCGTCGTGCATGGCCGCGTGGCCGTCCGCGCCGGAGTTATTGTGTGCAACCACCCGCTGCCGCCGCTGTTTTAAGACGCCCTGCAGTTCTCGCCGATCATAATCCTTCTCGTCGCCGCCGCCTCCCCCTCCCAGATCTTCTCCTCGCCGCTCAAAAAATGTCGAGCTCGTCCTCCCGCAAGATCACCGCGGCGAACGGCTTCGGCCACGGCAGCCTCACCGTGGCGGAGGCGTGGGCGCTGTACCACGCCCGGTATCCAGTCCCACCGGACATGCGGCTGCCAGCGGCGGCGGGCGGAAGATGGCCGTGAACGGCATTGGCGTTCCGCCGCCGCCGAAGCCGAAGACGGACCAATGGAGGGCGCCATCAAGGCCCGTCGGGCTCAACTCACCGCCGAGGAGCGGTTGGATCCGACATGGGCGGTCAACGACAACGACGCTCGGTGGACGACGTACTTCCGGGCGAAGTACGACTATCGAGATGCACGGCACCGAGCAACCTCGTCGGCGGCCCCAACAGCTGGAACGGGGAAGGCCGCGCCCTGTTGCGGGGTGTTCCGGGCGCACCCTCGAGAACGTCATCCGCGGCCTCCGCAACGGCGCTCCAAGGGCTGGAGATGCCGTCGTCGCCGCCGTCGTCTCCTCAATGGCAGCCGAGGAGGACGACGTGCTCGTCCTCCTCGCACTCTTCTTCCTCGGGACCGGCGCGATCGACGCCGTCCTCGTCGTACCGGTCGGCGCCCTACACCGTCCCCAAACGGGAGGTCAAGGAGGAGCCGGCGACGCCCGTCAACACGAGGCGTGGCGGCAGCGGCGGCGGGCGGCAGCAAGGGAGCGCGGCGGCGCCCTCCTCATCCCGAAGCCGGAGGTGAAGGAGGAGCCGGAGGAAGCGTCGCGGGCGGCGCTGCGGCGGAGTACGAGCGGCAGCAGCGGCTCATCGCCGGCGGCGATGACCCCGACGACTGCCCGGGGCTGCGGGCGGCGTTCTTGGCGTCCATGGACGACAAGGACGCCTGGAGAGGCGACCTGGACGCGGCGATCGCCATGTCCATCCGCGACTCCGGCAAGCCGCTGGTGGACCTCACCGACGACGGCGAGGCAGGACCAAGCGGCTTGGTGAAGGACGAGCCCGTCGACGAGCGCGTCAAGCAGGAGGTCGTCACCGACGAGATGTACAACTTCCAGCAGTACTACGACGCCTCCGGCCGCCGCAAGTAGTTCTAGATTAGGTTTAGTTTTAAAGTTAGTCAAATTTCGTTCGAATCTATGTAAGTTTGGACAAATCTAATCGAATCTAGTTAAGTTTAAAATTTGCGAAATTTTGTTTGGGGGACGCGACTGGGGAGCGACGTCCCCCAAACGCGGCACGAACGAAACACGTCCCCCAAACGCTCAATCCGGCGCGGTTTGGGGGACGCGGCTGGAGATGCTCTTAGCGCGCCGGTTTTTTGTGCGCCTGTTGGAGATGCTCCGAGGATGACAGCTCCAAACGGCGCGGCAGATTCCAGCATCCATAGGACAGCATCTACCGTAAAACAAATTGATCCGAAATATGTTGGCCCATTCGTCAGTTCTTTTCTTCACTACAACACACACGCCAGACGCCAGTTCATTATAACAGCACCAGAACAATTCTTCACAACCATGCTTCTGTGTTCTGCTGATTTTGGAATTTTCAGTCGAAAAAAATAGCATCCTCTTCTTTCTCTATTGCCAGATCTTCGCTTTTAAGAGAACACATCTCTAACGCAGACACCTGCTTCCATACTAGTCAGCGAACTAATTCTCGTAACTAAAAACAAAAAGTAACGCTGAAGTATGCAATAGCTATAGTCCAGAACTTTTTCGTGACAACTTACGCACTCAGATCTCCTGAGCTCTGACATGCTCTCCAAATTGGAATGATCATACAATACCAAATTGGAGTACTTTAGACTACATATATCTAGATAGTTCCACAAGCATAGCTCAAGTAAACATCTTAAGAAGCTTCAGGGCATGGCATATCCAAAAGAAAAGAAACAAAAACACAAATGGGCTGCTAATTTGCTACGCCATCCTTAACTTTGCATCCGAGATCTGACAGAACACTCGGGTCACCTCACCTATCGGCATGAGTACTCGGTACCAACTGAGCCCAACACTTAACAAGACTCTCTGCATTATCAAGCTCCCAGGCTCCCTACTCAGCAAATAGAGACTTGCAGCTTGACAAGATGTCAGATAATACTAACCATATACCAAAACACCATACTAGAGCTATGCTTGAACGCCTGAAGTTACACATGTTATGTCCTAAACCTCCTTTTGAGCTCAGCAACGATCAATGGGAATTTTAGAACCGATGCATAACCATCAGTGAATATAGCCTCCTTGAAATTTTCCTCTTGAACAAAGAAGTCCATGCACTTCTTTTTTCAACTCTTGGCAGTTGTAGGTTTCAGCGCAAGCTAAGATAGTTGCAACTGTATATACCGACACTTTATCCCATAGCTTCCGGGCACAAACAAACTTCAGCCTGTCAAGCGCATACCGATCGGCAGCAGCGAGTAGATTCTGAATCATCTCAGTGGAACAGTCCTGATGCTCGTCTTCTGCGGGCAATTCATCTGTGTATATGAACCGTAACATAGTTTTAAATGTTGCAGGTGTGATGTCGTGCAGCGTGATGGACGACATTGTAGCCTTGGCCATGGAACCGAAGAGCTCTTCTTTGAAGACAGGTGAGCGGGCAGCAAGAACCGCTCGGTGAGCAGGGAATGTCTCACCGTCAACGACAAATGAGACATCAGTGACTATAGCCTCCTTGAAATTTTCCTCTTGAACAAAGAAGTCCATGCACTTCTTTTTCAACTCTTGGCAGTTGTAGGTTTCAGCGCAAGCTAAGATAGTTGCAACTGTATATACCGACACTTTATCCCATAGCTTCCGGGCAGAAACAAACTTCAGCCTGTCAAGCGCATACCGATCGGCAGCAGCGAGTAGATTCTGAATCATCTCAGTGGAACAGTCCTGATGCTCGTCTTCTGCGGGCAATTCATCTGTGTATATGAACCGAAGCATAGTTTTAAATGTTGCAGGTGTGACGATGCCGTGCAGCGTGATGGACGACATTGTAGACTCGGCCCTGAAACCGAAGAGCTCTGGTTTGAAGACTGGTGAGCGGGCAGCAAGCACTGCTCGGTGAGCATGGAATGTCTCATTGCCAATGACGAATGACACGTCTGTCCCGTCAGTTTGATCTAGCAGGCGGCCAAGATGGGTAACAATGTCTGAAGGCGGCACAGGAATAGGACTGTCATCAATGACCATGATGGCACATACAAATGTAACATGTCCCTCTGTTAAGAACTTTTTCTCCAGAGTACTTATCTCGATAAACTGATTCCATCCAACGGAGTTTTTATTTCCCATGGTTCCGAAGGTTTCTAACATCCTTGCCCCAAAGGGCAATGGTTCGCCGTCCCTATCTATCATGAAGGCCTCGAAGATGGCATTGACACTACTGGATTTGCTCAAGTGGCTGAGGAAGATAGAAGTATACTCGCCATTGTATTCGACAGCACGTCCTCGCGGGTAAAACTCAATCCTCCAGAGGTGTCCCCCAGCCGAGACGACGTCGGAGTGGACGGCCTCCCCGATGGGAAGCTGCTTACTTTGCTCGTAGTCTAAGCTGAACTGAAAGACAGAAGAACCCAGAATGGTGGTCTTCGCATCCAGCCCTGACATCTTGGCTCGCTTGCTCACTGAACAATGTTTAAGCAAATGTAAGAAGAAATCACCGCAAAACATATCGACCTAAGCAACAGAAGTTACGAGAAACTTGACAGTATATCACAAGCTAAGGAATGATTCAATCCGCGGAATCGAGATAGAGCACAAGAGGGCACTCACTGGCTCGAGCTCGAGAGCTGCGGGTAGTGGCGACGGTTCGCCTGCTTTTGAGCTCACTGGCTCGACACATCCTTTTGAGCTCAGCAACGATCAATGGGAATTTTAGAACCGATGCATAACCATCAGTGAAAACAGCCTCCTTGAAATTTTCCTCCAGCACAAAGAAGTCCATGCACTCTTTTTTCAACTCTTGGCAGTTGTAGGTTTCAGCGCAAGCTAAGATAGTTGCAACTGTATATACCGACACTTTATCCCATAGCTTCCGGGCACAAATAAACTTCAGCCTGTCAAGCGCATACCGATTGGCTGCAGCGAGTAGATTCTGAATCATCTCAGTGGAAGAGTCCTGATGCTCGTCTTCTGCGGGCAATTCATCTGTGTATATGAACCGTAACATAGTTTTAAATGTTGCAGGTGTGATGTCGTGCAGCGTGATGGACGACATTGTAGCCTTGGCCATGGAACCGAAGAGCTCTTCTTTGAAGACAGGTGAGCGGGCAGCAAGAACCGCTCGGTGAGCAGGGAATGTCTCACCGTCAACGACAAATGAGACATCTGTCCCATCAGTATGATCTAGCAGGCGGCCAATATGGGCGCTGATGTCTGAAGGGGGGACTGGAATAGGACTGTCATCGATGATCATGATTGTGAAGTGCCATTCTATTAAGAATTTTTTCTCCACAATAGTAACCTCCTCACAAAACATACGAGCTCTCGCGACCATGGAGGCGACGGGCGCGTGCGCGCCGCCGCCGCCCTGATCTCCCTCCCTGGGCCTCCCCTGCCTCCGCGCCTACCAGATCGAGGCTCCCCGCTCCGCTCTCCCTCCGCCCCTCCTGCTGACCTGCGCTGCTGTTGCCGGTGCTGCGGGAGCCGGGCTCCTTCTTGCCGGTGCCTGGGCGGGATCCGCCGCCGCTTCAGCCGAGCTCGGCGTGGCCGCCTCTCCGCCCTCGCCCTCGTCGCTCGGCCTCCTTCGCCTCCCCTTGCCAGGCTGGGCCTCGCAACGGTCGCCGTCCTCGAAGGCCTGGAGCTATGGCTGTCGAGCCCTCTACTCCTCTTCATCCGCCACCGCCGCCTGGCGCCCTTCCGCCCTCCCCGTTCAGGCCGACGGTCTTCTCCTCCGAGCAGAGGCTGCTCCTCTCCTGCTCCCGAAGCCCCCCTGCTCCAGCGACGAACACGCAGCTGCCCTGCGCTTCGCCCCCATGCGCCCCTGCTGCCGACGTGCGCCCGCGTGAAGAGGAGTGCCGGCAGCATGTGGGTCGTCGCTCCGGCCGAGCCTTGCCGTCGCCATCTCCGTGGGGGAAGCTCGCAGGCGGAGCCTCGCCTTCAAGAGGTGGGCTCGCGGGCGGTGCTTCCGCTGCCTTGAGCGTGGCCACCATGTCGGCACTCGTCGGGAACCCTTCCGTTGCATTCGCTGCCGTCGTCCGGGTCATCGGGAGCGCAACTGCCGCCGTCGCTCTCCGGCCGGCCCCTCTCCTACCTCGCAAAGCTGCTCTCCTACTGTTGGTTCTCCTCGACCTTTCCAGTCTCGGAGCTGGGCCGAGGTTGTGCGCCATTCGCCGCCATGTGCATCGGTGCTGCCATCTTGCCCACCTGGAGTTGGCGGGGATGCCTCTGACAATGCCGCCGTCCGGGACTCCGACTTGCAGGCCCAATTTGCTTCCCTGCGAATGGAGCTCCTCCAGCTTGTTGCGGACCGCATCGAGGAGGTTACTCGGCCGCTGCGGGACGAGGCTGCTGCAATCAAGTTGTGGCTTGCGCGTGCTGTCGGAAGCTGGGAGCGCGCGGAAGAAGCTTCCACCTGTGGTGTTGGGCGTGCCCCTGCCCGAGCTTCGGATGCTAGGTTGAGGGACCCTGAGCTCTTGGAGTCCTTCGGCCCTTACTCGCCTGTCCGCCGCCCCTGTGACTCGTCTCCTCCTGGCCTCGACGCCTTTCGCCTGCATCTTGAATGTTGCTCTGGTCCTGCTCCTCTTCTGCCGGATGTGGCTGATGACAAGGTTGCTTCCCCTGAGGGTCTTCAGAGCCCAATCTCTGAAGATGTCGAGGGCTTTGGGCTGGCTGAGCTCTTTGTTGAAACTCCTGTCTCTTTCGGTTGAGCACTCGAGGCTTGAGGCTTCTGCGTTTGAACATGTTGAGGTGGTTGATGTGTTGGATGCTCCCTTGGTGCCTTTTGCTGAAGATCCCGAGGTGGCCGACTCCACCAAGCTTTGCGATTTCTTGGCCAACTTGGCTTCGAAAAAGCTGGCGCTCATGTCGCCCTTGTGTGAGCCTTTGGAGGAGATCCCTGCTCCCAGTGTTGTTGTTCCTGAAACAGTTCCTGCGGAGGACATCCAAGTTGATCCCGGGGATCCCGCTGCCGACAAGCTCAATGTCTTCTTGTCATCGATTTTTCGGCCTGCGCCTCCGCCTATCCTTGCTTCACCGCCCTCTAGGAGAGCCCGTGCTCCTAAGGAGGTGGCCACCACGCCTCGTCGGAGTGGTCGCATCGAGAAGCGGAAGCAATCGCGGAAGGATGCTACAACTCAAGAGTTGCTCGCGCGTGTTTTGGGTGTCTTGAAAGAGAACGATGCGTTCGATGACAACGCCCTTGCTGCCTTCATTGACAAGTTTAAGACCCCTTTGTCGCCTCGCTCCATCGCGATGCTTGGCTCCCTTGTGAAGAATGTGGAGAAGGTGAAAAAGCCCAAGGGCAACAAGGTCGGCGCCAAGAAGAAGGCGGTTGAGATTACATGATGGATGCGGTTCATGCAACCTTCGTGTCGTGTTGTCGAATAGGTAGCACTTTGTCGTTGACAAGTTGGTCGATTTTGTTGTGTGGTTGTTTTAGACTTTGGGAGTAGTCCGCATGTCGGAGGTACTCAAGTTTGTATGGTTTTCGATCCGATTTTCCTTATAAACTGGATCATTTTCCTCTCTTCTTAAATGAATAGCCAGAGCTCCTGGCGTTTGCTCCAAAAAAAAAAAAAGTAACCTCCTCGAACTGATACCATCCCCAGTCAACTTTATCTTCTTCAAAGGTTCTACATAACCGTTGTAGGTCCACCCATGTAGTAGATAGTTTGCCGTCCCTATCTATCATGAAAGTGTCGAAGATGGCCTTGACACTACTGGATTTGCTTATGAGCCTGAGGAAGATAGAAGTATACTCGCCTTTGCATTCGACAGCACGTCCTCGCGGGTAAAACTCAATCCTCCAGAGGTGTCCCCCAGCCGAGACGACGTCGGAGTGGACGGCCTCCCCGATGGGAAGCTGCTTACTTTGCTCGTAGTCGACTCTGAACTTAAAGACAGAAGAACCCAGAATGGTGGTCCGCGCATCCGGCTCTGACATCTTAGCTCGCTTGCTCACTGAACAATTTTTAAGGAAATGTAAGAGGAAATTATCACAAAACAAATCGAGCTAAGCAACAGAAATTACCACAATCGGACAGTATATCACAAGCTAGGTAATGATTCAATCCGCGGAATCGAGATAGAGCACAAGAGGGCACTCCCTGGCTCGACAGCTGCCGGTAGTGGCGGCGGTTCGTCTGCTGGCGAATGGTGCTAAGGCGCCGCCGACCGCTCCTCCGACCTCCCCGCACCCGTCCCGGAACGTCCGCCGTACGCCGTGTGCCCCGCCTCCTCTGCCCTGCTGCTGCTCGTCGTCTGCACCTGTGGCGCCGCCCCTCGCAGCGGAACCCTTGAGCATAGAACTGTTCTTTGCGGGCCTCCTACGGGAGGTGCCTATGGGCCGCACTAGGAATACATCGATTGGCCCCACCTCTTTGGGTACTCCCAAAGCTTATACTAAAAAAATGGATTTGCTGGAAATCAGACATCAATAAGTTTAAATCGAGCGCTTGGAGATTCGTATTTTATATTTGTAGATTCGTGCTCTGACTTTTGGGCTATTTATGTGTGTTTGTGTTGTTATTGGCCCGACGCGTAAGCGGGTTGACCTTTTTTTGCGGGTTTCACGAAGTGGGCTTGTGGAGTGGGCTCGTGGTGAAGGTTCCGATCTACAAGGTGTCTTTCTCTCCCATGGAACTACATATTTTCAGTTGCATCTGGGTTGCAACTGAGAATTTTTTTTTACATGTGGATTGCAATTGATATTTTTTCCAATTACATGAGCCTCGTTGCAACTGAGATTTTTCCAGTTGTGCATATGTTGTAACTAAGAATTTTCACATACACGTGAGTTGCAACTGAGATTTTTGTAGTTAGGCATGCGTCGCAACTAAGAATTTTCACTTACATGTGGGTTGAAACTGAGTCTTTTCCAGTTACACGTAAATTGCTACTAAGATTTTTCTTACGTCTTAAATGGTTGCTGAAAGGATCGTATGCCGCACCTAGAGGGGGGGTGAATAGGTGCTAACCAATTTTTAGTTCTTTTTCAATTTAGGCTTGACACAATGGTAAATTCTCTAGATATGCAACTATGTGAATTTACCTATATGACAAGGTCAACGACTAAGCAAGATATAGCTACGCAATATATAGGGGAGATAATAGGATAGAGATAACCGAGAGTGGAGCACGCGGAGACACGGAGTTGATTCCCGTAGTTCCCTTCCTTTGCAAGAAGGTACGTCTACGTTCGGAGTAGTGTGGTCGCTACCAAAGCCAGACCAATGCCACGAAGGCTTCACTCAGGTCTCCTGTGAGCACCGCCACGAAAGCCTAGCCCACTTCCACTAAGGGATTTCCTCGAGGCAAAAACCGGGCCTTTACAAGATTCTTGGGGCACACATCCACAACCAAATTGGAGGCTCCCAAATCTGTAACACAACAACAAGAACAATATCAAGTACAAATATCTAGGGTTTCTCAAAAGAGGAACACTAGCAAAGGGCCCTCAAGCATATGAGGGGGAAATGCAAATCGCTTCGGTGAAGATGTAGATCGGGGACTTCTCCTTCGAATCTCCAAAGATAAAGAGCTTTGGTTGGGTGGAGGAGGAGATCTTGTGAATATTGAGTTTCTTGAGTTGGCTCTAATGGTGGAGAACTTGGGGAATGATTGAGAAAACAAGGAAGGAAGAAGAAGGGGGGTATAAATACCCCCTTCAAAATCCAGCCGTTGGGGATTCTCGCAGGCCGGATAATCCGGCCTAAGTGAGGGCCGGATAATCTGCCCCACCCCCTGAAAAATCCGGCCCTGGGGAAAATCCGGCCAAAAATCCGGCCCCTGTCCAGGGCAGTACTGAGCCACTTCATCCAAAGTCCTTAGCCGATTTTTGGGGCCCGGATATTTTGCAAATATCCGGCCCGGAATATCCGGCCTGGGAAAAACTCCCTGCTTCTTTTTGTCTCGTTTTTCAACACGAAACACCCATATACATGTATATATATATATATTCTTTGCACCACTTCATCAAACATTAGTGTATCACATATATTGACATCAAACATTCAAAACATAAACCGAGAGATGTTCTTTCAATCTCCCCCTTTTGGTGTTTGATGACAATATACGGATTTGCAATAAAACCACTAGAGAGAACCAACTTGTTGGCAAAATATAGAGGCACTCTCCCTACATGTGTGCATACAAGTAATTTGCATTTGAATACAAATGCACAACACATAGGTGCGAGGTGCCTCATCACAAGATATCCAACATGAGCTCAACACAAGAGACATGGGCATATATAAAGTTGAGACAAGGTGATAGAGATTATACCCATATGGAGATACATAATACCGGATATATAAAATAGGGAATTCTATTTTCGTGCCCTCGGGTCCTTAGTTGTGCTCAGTTTTTCCAGCTCCTTAGTTTTTCCTCAGTTTTCCCCAAGACCTTGTCTGAAACCATCACATGTGTTGTAACGGCCGGTTGCCCGACGGTTGACTGTTATCTTCTGACTAGTGGGGCCACGTAGAGCCCGCAAAGACACGTCAGACCATCCATCTTTGTTTGACCATAAGCATCGCTGTATCCCTGACCAAAACGCGCACGAGTGGGGCTTCGGTATTGTTGGAGATATGCCCAAGAGGCAATAATAAAAGTGGTTATTATATATCTTTATGTTTATGATAAATGTTTATATACCATGCTATAATTGTATTAACCGAAACATTGATACATGTGTGTTATGTAAACAAACAAATGAGTCCCTAGTAAGCCTCTTAACTAGCTTGTTGATTAATAGATGATTAGTTTCATAATCATGAACATTGGATGTTATTAATGACAAGGTTATATCATTATATGAATGATGTAATGGACACACCCAATTAAGCGTAGCATAAGATCATGTCATTAAGTTATTTGCTATAAGCTTTCAATACATAGTTACCTAGTCCTTATGACCATGAGATCATGTAAATCACTTATGCCGGAAAGGTACTTTGATTACATCAAACGCCACTCGCGTAAATGGGTGGTTATAAAGGTGGGATTAAGTATCCGGAAAGTATGAGTTGAGGCATATGGATCAACAAGTGGGATTTGTCCATCCCGATGACGGATAGATATACTCCGGGCCCTCTCGGTGGAATGTCGTCTAATGTCTTGCAAGCATATGAATAAGTTCATAAGAGACCACATACCACGGTACGAGTAAAGAGTACTTGTCGGAGACGAGGTTGAACAAGGTATAGAGTGATACCGATGATCAAACCTCGGACAAGTAAAATATCGCGTGACAAAGGGAATTGGTATCGTATGTGAATGGTTCATTCGATCACTAAAGTCATCGTTGAATTTGTGGGAGCCATTATGGATCTCCAGATCCCGCTATTGGTTATTGGTCGGAGTGAGTACTCAACCATGTCCGCATAGTTCGCGAACCGTAGGGTGACACACTTAAAGTTGGATGTTGAAATGGTAGAACTTGAATATGGAATGGAGTTCGAATATTTGTTCGAAGTCCCGAATGAGATCCCGGACATCACGAGGAGTTCCGAATGGTCCGGAGAATAAGATTCATATATAGGATGTCATTTTATGTGTTTGAAAATGATCCGGTGCATTTATGGAAGGTTCTAGAAGGTTCTAGAAAAATCCGGAAGAAAGTCACTTTGGAAGACGGAGTCCCGAAGGGACTCCACCACCATGGCCGGCCAACCCTAGGGGGTGGAGTCCCGTGTGGACTCCACCTAAGGTGGCCG
Source organism: Lolium rigidum (assembly GCF_022539505.1). NCBI lineage: Eukaryota > Viridiplantae > Streptophyta > Magnoliopsida > Poales > Poaceae > Lolium > Lolium rigidum. Next base: position 69,218,038 of record NC_061511.1, read on the forward strand.
GCCACCCCCTCCCAAGGGAAGGTGGGAATCCCACCTCTAGTGGGAGTCCTAGCTTGGGTAGGTTTCATGTGATATGGAAGGTTTTGGTTTGGGGTCTTATTCGAAGACTTGTAGACCAACTCTTGGGTGTTCCACCTATATAATGAGGGCCAAGGGGAGGGGGCCGGCCACCACAAAGCCACAAGCTGGCCGCACCCCATAGAGGCCGGCCACCCCCTCTCCCCAAACCCTAGCCGGCCCACTCCTCCTTCTTCCCCGCACGCTTAGCGAAGCTCCGCCGGGATTCTCCACCGCCACCGACACCACGCCGTCGTGCTGTCGGATTCAAGAGGAGCTACTACTTCCGCTGCCCGCTGGAACGGGGAGGTGGACGTCGTCTTCATCAACAACCGAACGTGTGACCGCGTACGGAGGTGCTGCCCGTTCGTGGCGCCGTGATCAAGATCTTCTACGCGCTTTTGCAAGCGGCAAGTGATCGTCTACCGCAGCAACAAGAGCCTCATCTTGTAGGCTTTGGAATCTCTTCAAGGGTGAGACTCGATAATCCCCTCGTTGCTACCGTCTTCTAGATTGCATCTTGGCTTGGATTTCGTGTTCGCGGTAGGAAATTTTTTGTTTTCTATGCAACGTTATCCTACAGTGGTATCAGAGCCGTGTCTATGCATAGATGGTTGCACGAGTAGAACACAATGGTTTTGTGGGCGTTGATGCTTTTGTTATCTTTAGTTTGAGTACTTTGCATCTTTGTGGCATAGTGGGATGAAGCGGCTCGGGCTAACTTTACATGACCGCGTTCATGAGATTTGCTCCACGCTCGACATGCAACTTGTATTGCATAAGTGGCTTTGCGGGTGTCTCGTCTCTCCTACTATAGTGAAGATTCAATTTACTCTTCTATTGACAACACTAATATCACCGTTGTGGTTCATGTTCGTAGGTAGATTGGATCTTACTCGAAAACCCTAAACCACGTAAAATATGCAAACCAAATTAGAGAACGTCTAACTTGTTTTTGCAGGGTTTGGTGATGTGATATGGCCATAATGTGATGATGACTATGTATGAGATGATCATTATTGTATTGTGGCCACCGGCAGGAGCCTTATGGTTGTCTTTAATTTTCATGTTGAGTAGTATTTCAAAGTAGTTGTAATAGTTGCTACATGGAGGACAATCATGAAGACGGCACCATTGACCTTGGTGCTTCGCCGACGATGATGGAGATCATGCCCGTTGATGATGGAGATCATGTCCGTGCTTTGGAGATGAAGATCAAAGGCGCAAAGACAAAAGGGCCATATCATATCACATATGAACCGCATGTGATGTTAATCCTTTTATGCATCTTATTTTGCTTAGATCGCGACGGTAGCATTATAAGATGATCCCTCTCACTAAAATATCAAGATAATAAAGTGTTCATCCTTAGTAGCACCGTTGCCAAGACTTGTCGTTTCGAAGCATCTCGTGATGATCGGGTGTGATAGATTCAACAAGTGCATACAACGGGTGCAAGACAGCTTTTGCACATGCGGATACTAAGGTGGCCTTGACGAGCCTAGCATGTACTGACATGGTCTCGGAACACGTGATACCGAAAGGTAGAGCATGAATCATATGATTGATATGATGAACACTTTGAGTGTTCGCCATTGAAGTTACATCTTGTCTCGTGATGATCGGACTTGGTGTGGTGGATTTGGTTCGTGTGATCACTAAGACAATGCGAGGGATATTGTTTTGAGTGGGAGTTCACCAAGTTTTTAATTATGTTGAATTAAAATTTGAACTCAATTTGTCATAAATATTAGTCTAAACTATTGCAAATATGTTGTAGATATGGCGTCCTCAATCAATTTTAACCAGTTCCTAGAGAAAGAAAAGCTTAAGAGCAACGGTAGCAACTTCACCGATCGGTTCCGTCATGTGAGGATCTTCCTCAATGGCGGAAATCTGCAATATGTGCTTGATGCACCGCTAGGTGACCCTCCTGCAGAAACTGAAACCGATGAAGTAAAGAATGTTTACGCGACTCGGAAATCTCGGTACTCTCAAGTTCAGTGTGCCATCCTATGCAGTCTGGAAGCCGATCTTCAAAAACGTTTTGAGCACCACGAGCCACATGAGTTAATCAATGAGTTAAAGACTATCTTTGAAACTCATGCGGCCGTGGAATGCTATGAAGCATCGAAACACTTCTTCAGCTGCATGATGGAAGAAGGCAGCTCCGTTAGTGAGCACATGCTCGCCATGACCGGGCATGCGAAGAAACTCAGTGACTTGGGAATAGTGATTCCTAACGGATCGGGGATTAATTGTGTCCTTCAATCACCGCCACCTAGTTACAAGAACTTTGTGATGAACTACAATATGCGGAACATGAACAAAGAGTTACCCGAACTCTTCTCCATGCTGAAATCTGCTGAGATTGAAATCAAGAAAGAGCACCAAGTGTTGATGGTCAACAAAACCACCAGCTCAAGAAACATGGCAAGTCTAAGGGAAAATTCAAGAAGGGTGGCAAGAAAGCTGCCACGCCTCCCGTGAAACCTAAGACCGGCCCTAAGCCCGATGCCGAGTGCTATTACCGCAAGGAGAAGGGACACTGGAAGCGTAATTGCTCCAAGTATTTGGCGGATCCGAAGAGCGGCCTTTTCAAGAAGAAGAAAGAAGGTATATCCGATATACATGTTATAGATGTTTATCTTACCGGTTCTCGTACTAGTACCGGGTATTTGATACCGGTTCGGTTGCTCATATTTGTAACTCGAAACAGGAACTAAAGAATAAACGAAGACTACTAAAAGATGAAGTGACCATGCGCGTTGGAAATGGATCCAAAGTCGATGTGATCGTTGTCGGCACACTTCCTCTACATCTACCTTCAGGATTAGTTTTAAGCCTCAATAATTGTTATTTTGTACCCGCGTTGAGCATGAACATTATATCTGGATCTTGTTTAATGCAAGACGGTTATTCATTCAAGTCTGAGAATAATGGTTGTTCTATTTTTATGAATAATATCTTTTATGGTCAAGCACCTGAAAAGAATGGCTTATTTCTGTTAGATCTCGATAGTAGTGAACACATATACATAACATTGATGCTAAGCGAATTAAATTGAATGATAATTCTACTTATATGTGGCACTGTCGTCTTGGTCATATTGGAGTGAAACGCATGAAGAAACTCCATACCGATGGATTACTTGAATCACTTGACTTTGAGTCACTTGATAGATGCGAAGCATGTCTCATGGGAAAAATGACTAAGACTCCATTCTCTGGTATTATGGAGCGAGCTACTGACTTATTGGAAATCATACATAACGATGTGTGCGGACCAATGAGTGTAGCATCGCGCGGTGGTTATCGTTATGTTCTAACCTTCACAGATGATCTGAGTAGATATGGGTATATCTATTTCATGAAACATAAATCCGAAACTTTTGAGAAGTTTAAGGAATTCCAAAGTGAAGTAGAAAATCAACGTAACAAGAAGATTAAATTTCTACGATCTGATCGCGGAGGTGAATATCTGAGTTATGAGTTTGGCATGCATTTAAAGAAATGCGGAATACTTTCACAATTGACACCGCCGGGAACACCACAACGAAACGGTGTGTCCGAACGTCGTAATAGAACTCTCTTAGATATGGTTCGTTCTATGATGTCTCTTACTAATTTGCTGTTATCATTTTGGAGTTATGCATTAGAGATAGCAACATTCACTTTAAATAGAGCACCATCAAAATCCGTTGAAACGACACCGTATGAATTATGGTTTAATAAGAAACCTAAGTTGTCGTTCCTGAAAGTTTGGGGTTGCGAAGCCTATGTAAAAAAGTTACAACCGGACAAGCTAGAACCCAAAGCGGAGAAATGCGTCTTCATAGGATACCCTAAGGAAACTATAGGGTACACTTTCTATCACAGATCCGAAGGCAAGATCTTTGTTGCTAAGAACGGAACCTTTCTTGAGAAAGAATTTCTCACTAAAGAAGTGACTGGAAGAAAAGTAGAACTTGATGAGATTGAAGAATCTCTGCTCGTTGATCAGAGTAGCGCAAGCATCGGAAGATGTTCCTGTACCGCTCGCACCAGAGAACAGAGGAAGCTAATGATAATGATCATGAAACTTCAAATGAGATAGCTACTGAACCTCGCAGATCGACAAGGGAACGTGCCACTCCTGATTAGTATGATCCTTGTCTAAATGTCATGATTGTGGACAACAATGATGAAGACCCTGCGACGTATGAAGAAGCGATGATGAGCCCAGATTCCAACAAATGGCAAGAAGCCATGAAATCCGAAATGGGATCCATGTATGATAACAAAGTATGGACTTTGGTAGACTTACCCGATAGCCGAAAGGCTGTCGAGAATAAATGGATCTTCAAGAGAAAAACAGATGCCGATGGTAATATTATCGTATATAAAGCTCGACTTGTCGCAAAGGGTTTCCGACAAATTCAAGGTGTTGACTACGATGAGACTTTCTCACTCGTAGCGAAGCTAAAATCTGTGAGGATTTTGTTAGCAATAGCTGCATTTTTCGATTATGAGATTTGGCAGATGGATGTCAAAACGGCGTTCCTTAATGGATACATTGAGGAAGAGTTGTATATGGTACAACCCAAAGGTTTTGTCGATCCTAAAAATGCCGACAAAGTATGCAAACTTCAGCGTTCAATCTATGGACCGAAGCAAGCATCGAGAAGTTGGAACCGACGTTTTGATAAGGTAATCAAAGACTTCGGGTTTATACAAGTGTCATGGAGAGGCTCGTATTTACAAGAAAGTGAGTGGGAGCTCCGTAGCATTCCCGATATTATATGTAGATGACATATTATTGATTGGGAATGATATAGAACTATTAAGCAGATGTAAAGGGTTATTTGAATAATAGTTTTTCAATGAAAGACCTTGGTGAAGCATCATATATATTAGGCATCAAGATTTATAGAGATAGATCAAGACGTCTAATAGGTCTATCACAGAGTACATATCTGGACAAGATTCTAAAGAAGTTTAGAATGGACGAAAGTAAGAAAGGATTCTTACCTATGTTACCAGGCAAGGTCTTGAGTAAGACTCAAGGTCCGGCTACGGCAGAAGAAAGAGAAAGGATGAGTCAAATCCCCTATGCCTCGGCAGTAGGCTCTATCATGTATGCCATGCTATGTACAAGACCGGATATAGCACATGCTGTTAGTTTGACTAGCAGATATCAAAGTGATCCAGGAATGGAACACTGGACAGCGGTCAAGAATATCTTGAAGTACTTGAAAAGAACTAAGGATATGTTTCTTTGTTATGGAGGTGACCAAAACCTCGTTGTAACAAGTTACACCGATGCAAGTTGGAACACTGATCCTGATGACTCTAAGTCACGATCCGGGTACGTGTTTATATTGAATGGTGCTGCAGTAAGCCGGGCAAGCTCGAAGCAAGGTGCATGGTGGCGAAATCCTCAACGTAATCGGAGTACATAGCGGCTTCGGAGGCTTCATCGAAGCGGTATGGATGAAGAGGTTCATTATAGAGCTCGGTGTGGTTCCTAGTGCATTGGACCCACTAGTCATCTACTCGTGACAACATGGGTGCCATCGCCAATGCACAAGAACCAAGGTCACACAAGAGGCTGAAGCATATCAAGCTGCGTTATCATTCGATTCGCGAGTACATCGAAGATGGAGAAGTAAAGATTTGCAAAGTACACACCGATCCGAATGTAGCAGATCCGTTGACTAAAGCTCTCCCTAGGGCAAAGCATGACCAACACCAGAATGCCATGGGTGTTAGGTACCTTACAATGTAATCTAGATTATTGACTCTAGTGCAAGTGGGAGACTCGTTGGAGATATGCCCAAGAGGCAATAATAAAAGTGGTTATTATATATCTTTATGTTTATGATAAATGTTTATATACCATGCTATAATTGTATTAACCGAAACATTGATACATGTGTGTTATGTAAACAAACAAATGAGTCCCTAGTAAGCCTCTTAACTAGCTTGTTGATTAATAGATGATTAGTTTCATAATCATGAACATTGGATGTTATTAATGACAAGGTTATATCATTATATGAATGATGTAATGGACACACCCAATTAAGCGTAGCATAAGATCACGTCATTAAGTTATTTGCTATAAGCTTTCAATACATAGTTACCTAGTCCTTATGACCATGAGATCATGTAAATCACTTATGCCGGAAAGGTACTTTGATTACATCAAACGCCACTGCGTAAATGGGTGGTTATAAAGGTGGGATTAAGTATCCGGAAAGTATGAGTTGAGGCATATGGATCAACAGTGGGATTTGTCCATCCCGATGATGGATAGATATACTCCGGGCCCTCTCGGTGGAATGTCGTCTAATATCTTGCAAGCATATGAATAAGTTCATAAGAGACCACATACCACGGTACGAGTAAAGAGTACTTGTCGGAGACGAGGTTGAACAAGGTATAGAGTGATACCGATGATCAAACCTCGGACAAGTAAAATATCGCGTGACAAAGGGAATTGGTATCGTATGTGAATGGTTCATTCGATCACTAAAGTCATCGTTGAATATGTGGGAGCCATTATGGATCTCCAGCTCCCGCTATTGGTTATTGGTCGGAGTGAGTACTCAACCATGTCCGCATAGTTCGCGAACCGTAGGGTGACACACTTAAAGTTGGATGTTGAAATGGTAGAACTTGAATATGGAATGGAGTTCGAATATTTGTTCGAAGTCCCGAATGAGATCCCGGACATCACGAGGAGTTCCGGAATGGTCCGGAGAATAAGATTCATATATAGGATGTCATTTTATGTGTTTGAAAATGATCCGGTGCATTTATGGAAGGTTCTAGAAGGTTCTAGAAAATCCGGAAGAAAGTCACTTTGGAAGGCGGAGTCCCGAAGGGACTCCACCACCATGGCCGGCCAACCCTAGGGGTGGAGTCCCGTGTGGACTCCACCTAAGGTGGCCGGCCACCCTCCCAAGGGAAGGTGGGAATCCCACCTCTAGTGGGATCCTAGCTTGGGTAGGTTTCATGTGATATGGAAGGTTTTGGTTTGGGGTCTTATTCGAAGACTTGTAGACCAACTCTTGGGTGTTCCACCTATATAATGAGGGCCAAGGGGAGGGGGCCGGCCACCACAAAGCCACAAGCTGGCCGCACCCCATAGAGGCCGGCCACCCCCTCTCCCCAAACCCTAGCCGCCCCACTCCTCCTTCTTCCCCGCACGCTTAGCGAAGCTCCGCCGGGATTCTCCACCGCCACCGACACCACGCCGTCGTGCTGTCGGATTCAAGAGGAGCTACTACTTCCGCTGCCCGCTGGAACGGGGAGGTGGACGTCGTCTTCATCAACAACCGAACGTGTGACCAAGTACGGAGGTGCTGCCCGTTCGTGGCGCCGTGATCAAGATCTTCTACGCGCTTTTGCAAGCGGCAAGTGATCGTCTACCGCAGCAACAAGAGCCTCATCTTGTAGGCTTTGGAATCTCTTCAAGGGTGAGACTCTATAATCCCCTCGTTCCTACCGTCTTCTAGATTGCATCTTGGCTTGGATTTCGTGTTCGCGGTAGGAAAATTTTTGTTTTCTATGCAACGTTATCCTACAGGTATATCGAATGACAAGTGGGGCCATGCCTGTCGTCATGGTGAACAGACAGATGTCATGGGATGGCTTAAGTTGGGGCCGAGTTGGACGCTAGAGGATTCGGGGGAGGGTTTTGGATCAGGTCGGATGAACTTCCGGGTGCTTTCCTCAAGAACTTGGCCAAGGCCAGAGGTAGAAGAAGAGAGACATAAGGATGAACTCCGTTCTAGATCTTCTCTATTCCATGAACAATAAGGTTACAAGTTTTTCTACACAGGGATTATCGTACATACGTGCCCGTGAAGAGGGCTGCCCCCTCTCCTTATATAGGGGAGAGGGTGGCTTACAGGGGAAGAAACCCTAATGGCATCTTTGAACAGACAAACTACTTTACAAAGCTACTTTAATCATAGGTGACGCCGGTATCTTCTTTAATCAGGGAGGCCTACGTCCTCCGGTTGCTTTCTGGCGTCACCTTCTTCTTTGGCGTCAGGGCTTCGTTTAAAGCTTCTTTGCTTAGGTCACCCTTGTCCTCTAGCTCTTGAGAGAATCTTTTGACCAGTCCTGCCGACGTGCTACAGTGCACTTCTTACCGGCAGGCCGGTGTCTTCTTAGCCCATACGGGTATGCCTCTCTTTGGGGATACCGGTATAGATTTACTTAGCCAAACGCTTGACCTTGTTCTCCGGAATAAATATCAAGCCGGTATCTTGATGGCTCAAACCATCCGGTTTGGCATGCCTTTGGCATACCGGGGGTCATCCCCCCAACATTAGTCCCCGAAGCTGGTATAGCCAGGTGGATCTCATCCGACGGGCCATGCCAGGTTCCTATCTCACAAGGTACCGGTTTGATCTTTCCGGTACTTTGTTCAAAGATGCCGGCCTCTTTGCCTTAGCCTCTTTCTGTTATCTTCCGGGTTCTTCCGGTACCTCATTTCATATTCACATCTTTCTTTCTTTGCAGAGTGTCTCCGGTGTCTTTTCCTCCGGTATCATTAACATTTAATCCCTCCTCGGCGAAGTCGAGAATTTCTCGGCACGATGGCTCCGCCGAGACATGCGCACCGCTTCGACGCGTCGCTGTCGCGTGGTCACTTCGCTTCGGCTTCTACGCCAGCATTAAGTGTGCCACACCGGATCCTTCTGGCCATTCCGGATCCGTGCGGCGACCTCGTGGCCTCTTAATTTTTACGCGTGTATCTGCGCGCCACGTGGCGGCCCACGAGGCGAACCGCCGCGGCCCGACGATTTGCGGCCCATTTCCTCCTCTCTCTATATAAGGGTGGAGCGGTTCCACTTCACCTTCTTCTTCGCATTTGCCCCCATTTCCAGAGCACTTCGAGCCCTTCGCCCCTTGCTTCCTCGCCGCCGCCGGTCGCCGCCAGAGCGCTGCTCCTGTCGAGGTTGCGACGCTGCTCTCGCTGCGCTGAAGCTTTTCACCGCGCGGAGTTCCTGCTGCGTTCCCTCTCCGCCGCTGATTTGAGCTTCCTCCGGCGGACTTCGCCCTTCTCCGTCGCCGGCCTTCGTCGACGGCCACGGGCTCGCCATTTCTCCGGTGAACTTCTTCCTCGTGTCTCCCGCAGCCTCAGGTGAGTCCCAATGCTTGTTTGCTCTCCTTTTCTCGTTTTCCAGATCTTGGGTTGGTAGCATATTTATTCTTTCTTTTCTTTTGCTTTTTCTCTTACTCGTAGATCTTCGCGCAAGGGTAGATCTTGGGAAATCTGTTTTTCGAGTAGATTCCGGCATCCCGTAGGCCCGTATGTCTAGAGGGGACCATCTTTCCGAATCTTCCTCCAGCAGCCGCGAAAGTCAAGCTTCCGGTGAGCCCTTGGCTGAGCGTATCCGGATGGAAACTGATGCCGGAACGAGTCAAGATGCCGACAATTCTAGCTAGGCTTCCGGAGCGGATCTTTCCGGCATCACTCGCGGAGCCTGGAAGGGTTCGGAGGTGACTCAGCACGAGATTGACTGGTTGTACCGGTCTAGAAGGATACCGGAAGGAGTATCCTGCCGGATTCCGGGCGACGAGATCGAACCGGATCTGAAAGATGGTGAATTCGTCGTTTTTCTCGCCCACTTCGAACGCGGCTTCGGCCTTCCTGCCTCAGATTTCTTTCGCCAATTTCTTGATTTCTACAAACTCCAACCTCACCATCTTCCTGGCAATGCCATCTTCTATCTCTCTTGCTACGCAACGTTCATGGAGGCCTACATGGGTCTCCGCCCTACAAGCGAGACTTTTGCTCGCTTCTTTTCCCTTCGGATTAACTCCGTTCAGGGCAAAGAGATTCCCAAGCCTAAACCCCCCGTTCAATGCTGGTCTTGTATCATTGGGTCCCGCCAGGGGAGCCCCTTCTTTAAGTTTGCCGGTCTCGACTCATGCCGAGCATGGGAAAGGACCTTCTTCTATGTGAAGAACACCGGCGCCTCAAACCTTATTAATCTGCCGGCTTTCAATCCGGCAGTGCCCACGAAGACCAACTGGAGCTACAACCCGAAGGAGTCTCACATAGAAACCAACCGGATTGTACGCTTCATGAAGCAACTTATGAAGGACACTGCCATCTGTTCGGATGACATTGTTAGGACATTTATCTCGCGCCGGGTGCTTCCCCTTAAGCGCCGGGCTCACAAAATGAGCGAAATGTACGGCCCGGGCGATCCTACTAAGATCACCAGCTTCCCTCTCACCAAAGAGGACGTAGTCCTTAAGGCTAGGCACATCTGCCAAAGCGCCATGCCGCTGGATTGGGAGTGGGGCCTTCTGCCTCTCAGCTCCCTCAACCCTCCAACTGACGAAGTAAGAAATTAGGCAATCCGGGTTGTTTTCCGGTATCTTTTCGATATATTACTGACTGTCTTTCTCTTTCTTTTCAGGCCAAGCAACGCTTCCCTCGCATCGCAGCGGAGCAGCGAGGCCCTCCCCGGAACCGGGCTCTGGACAAAGAGGACCCAGATCCTTACATCCACTGGACCGACCTCAAGATGGGCCGGACTCACACTTCACGCCCCGGTAACTTTTCCAACAAAGACTCCGATTCGGACGATGAAGTTGTCATACTCGAGGTACTTAGTCCTTTCGTTTCCTCACTGGTTATCTTTTTGTAGACGCTCCCTCAGCCAGCACCAACCCGCAGGTCCACGAACACGTGGTTCCGCTGCAGGCCGAGGTCGGCCATGAGTTCCTGGAGAAGCTCAGCTCCCAGGAGAAGAGAAAGGCTCCGGCACCTGAAGCCGGCTCCAGCGAGGTTCCGCCCGCCAAGCGCCCAAAGAAGCCCTCTAAGAGGCATTACGTGAGGCGAGAGATGCCGACTTCTGACGGGTTAGATTCTGCCTTTCGTTTTGCTTCGTTGTTCAAATTTCTTTTTCCGGATCGCTTTTCCAACCTTCTTTTTCCTGTCTTTCCAGCCCAGCGCTCAAGATTTCCAAGAGCTCTTCCGGCATGCCTCCGGAGAGCTCCGAAGACGCCACAAGGCCTTCGCCTCCTCCTCAACAAAGTCCGGTACCTTCTGGTGCCGGCAACTCTTCTGCCTCCCCTCTGGGGGGCACAACAAGTGCGGGGCGCGTGGCCCCTACACCGCCAGATCACCGCGCGGAGGAGAACATCGTCTCCCCTCCTGAGAACCAAGACACCGACGCCAGCAACACCGGCGCCGATACTGAAGATGTCGGGCGGACGGAAGCCTTGGCTCCCACCGCCCCTAAGAAAAAGAAGAAGACCGCGGATGCTTCCGCCTCCAAGCCTGTGCCGGATTCTTCCGCGCCGGCAAGCTCTACACCGCTTCCAGAAACTCCTACCGCCAAGCCCACCAGGGACGCGCCGATGCCGCCGCCAGCCCAAGGACCCTCTGCAGCCAAGCCGACGCCACCGCCAGAAGGCGCCAAGCTTCGCGTGTCTGAGCCCTTCAAGGGGAAGGGCACGGCTTCCGGCCCGCAGTCCTTGGTGCTGCACGCCGGCCCCGCTGCTGTCGTGGCTGGAGAGAGAGCTACCGGCATCCTTGGCCGGATTACGGAGCTGAAGCGCGAGGGCAAGGAGCTGGGGCACCTGCTTGATTACGCTGAGAAGTGGAATCAGGCAGATGTGTCCGCGGCTACGCGCGGCGTGGGGAAGGACCGGCTTCCTATCATTGATCCGGCCGGCCCCCGGAGCACCGAAGAACACTTCATGCGACTCAAGCGCGCAGTGAAGGAGTTCGACAATGCGTGGCATGACGCCACCAACAGCGTGGTGGTAAGTTTCACCAAAAATATTGCAACTTTTCTGTTGATGCCGGTTTTGTTCTTTCCGGATTCATATATATCCTCCCAGTCCCCGAGTTTCGGGTTGAGAGCGCAGCTCTTAGCGCGAAACTTTCTCTAAAATTTTCGAAACCGGCACCTTTCTCATAATTATTTTCCTTTGAATAGAGCACGGCGGATGCCCGGAAGCAGCTCTTCTAGGAGCTTCTTTGGGAGCACCGGGACCTTGCCGAGGCCCACAGCCACTGCCAAGGTTTGTTTCCTTTGTGCATCCGGCTTCTTTCTTATGCAAAGATTTTGCTTCTTAGTACTTATGAATTTTTGCATAACAGCCATTCCGGAAGCCTCCATTGAGGCCCTCAAGACCCAGCTTAGCAATCTCCAAGGTACTGTTTTTTCTCCGGTTGCATTGTCTTTCTGTGCTTTACCGGTTAGATTTTTGTTCAAATTTCTTTTTCCGGATTTCAGCTGAAAAGGAGCAGCTCATCCGGGATCACCAGAAGGCCCTGGACGCCCAGAAGACTATCTCCAGGGAGCTTAAGGACCAGGCTATCCAGGCCGCGCTCCGGCATGACCAAGAGCTGAAGGATGCCAAGGCAGCAGCTCGAGGCCAGCCGGCGGAGGTTGTGGATGATTCCGCCAACTCCACCGCGGTGCTGAGGGCAGAGCTGGAGGAAATGGGCAAGTTCCGGAAGGCTGCCGAAGACCAGGTCGCCCGCTTAACCGCGGAGCAGAAGGAGTACGATGAGCTGGTCACGCGGACCGACGCGCTCGCCCTCAGTAAGTGTTTCTTCTTTCTTTTCCGGCTTTTGCTTATAAGCTTATATGTTCCGGTAGCATTTTCCTTATGTCTTTCCTTTATTTTGCAGGACTCTTTCCGGACTCGCAGGTGCACGCGCAAAAGAAAGTTTCAGATCGCCGGATTGCGCAGCAATTCCAGAATCTGGCCGCGCCTTGGGATCCTTATGATCACTTGGTTGCCCTTTCTGCCCGCATCCAGCATATGCGCGCTGTGGACCGGCATCTCGCCGACCTGCCTGACGTGGCGATCCAGCTCTATAAGGTCTTGTGGCCTGGAGAAGCGCTGCCGGCAAACCTGACGCTCACCTCCGAGCGGCTGAAAGATGTCGGGCGGAGGATCCGCGAGTGGCAGTGCTCTGCGGCCCGTGCCGGAGCGGATGCGGCGTTACGCGTCGCCTGCTCCTGGTATGTGGATCTGGACTTGGACGCGCTCCATAGCTTGCGCCAGGATGCTCCCACCGACACGGATCCGGTCCTCACCGCGAAGCGGAAGGACCGTGCCTACCGGATCGCGGAGTACGCCCCGGTTCGCACCTTTATTCCCCCTCCTCCTGGAGTCGAAGATTGGCTCAACGACGAAGGAGAAGAAGAGGAGGAGGAAGAAGAGGATGCCGAAGACGCGCCCGGAAGCTCCAGAGGCCGGTGATGCTCCCCCTGAAGCCCCCGTTGCCTGAAGACTCTCTGTCGTGTCTGTTAACTCAAAACAATGCTTATTAAATTCTACCCCGGTATGCCGGGGTTTATGATGTAAGATAAAACTTATCCTTTTGGTTGTGGTACAACTTTATGCCGGTGTCTTGCATACCGGTAACTTATTAAGCTATGTTGGTTTGTTAACTTAGCATGTTGGCTTTGTTATTTGTCTTTATCTTGCACTGTGAAGATTCCGGAATCGTTTCCGCATCCAATTTGATGCACACTTGGTTCTTTCCCTTTGCCTCTGCCTACCTCTTTTGGGTGTTTTGGCGTACGAGTTACAAAGTTCTTTTGCCAAGCGAACACTTCCTTGAACTTAGGAAAGATTTGAAATTTTTCACAAAAAACCGGTAAAACCGGGGTTAGTTAAGCTTTTCTGGATTGTCCGTTCCCACTTCCTCTTTTCGCAGTTCACGTGCTTAATTCCTACCGGTTTATCTTGCTTGCCATGAAGCCGGTTTGCGGACAGCAGCAGAGTCGAAGACTCCGGCAGGTTTAGCACGTTACTAAACCGGAAAGAAAAGATGTTCAACAAGCAACCGCTAAACGGAAAAAATAAACATATTACATGCAAGTTTGATAGAGGCAGTCCCCGAGAAACATTCGAGGTGCTGGATTCTTTTATTCATAGCATAAGGTACAAAAGGGAACTTCTTACAGTACAACTTCATGAGTAGAAAGGGCGCAACAATGCTATGTTCCAAGGACGCTTGGTCTCATCTCCGGATTTGTCCGCCTTTCCTTCTTTCCATTCCTGTGCGTCAATCAAGTAGTAGGCATCATTGTGCAGAGCCTTGCTTACAATGAATGGCCCTTCCCAAGGAGGTGAAAGCTTATGGCGGCCTTCAGTGCGTTGCACTAGGCGTAGCACCAAATCTCCTTCCCGGAAAACTCTCGGGTTAACCTTCCGGCTGTGATAGCGTCTGAGGTTTTGCTGGTAAATGGTTGTTGTTGCCAATGCCAGTTCTCTTGCTTCTTCTAGCAAGTCCACATCATTTTCTCGGGCCTCTTTTACCTCTTTTTCGGTATAGAGTTGCACCCTTGGTGAGTCATGGAGAATGTCGGTTGGTATTACCGCTTCTGCTCCGTAAACCATGAAGAATGGAGTGTATCCGGTAGACCGGTTTGGAGTCGTTCTTATGCTCCACAGCACTGACGGTAGCTCATCGAGCCAACAGCCCGGTGTCTTTTCGAGTGGTTCAATGAGCCTTGGCTTTATACCGGAAAGCACCAGTGCGTTGATCCTTTCAACTTGGCCATTGCCTTGTGGGTGCGCCACTGAGTACAAATCTAGCCGGATGTTGTTGTTCTCACAAAACCGCTTGAATTCTCCTTGGGCAAAGTTTGAGCTATTGTCAGTTATGATGCTGTGCGGATATCCATACCGCAGGATGACATCTTTTAGGAACTTCACTGCTGTGTGGCCATCACATTTTGCGATAGGCTTCACTTCCAGCCACTTGGTGAATTTATCCACCATTACCAAGATGTGGGTCATGTTTCCCCTTGCGGTTTTGAATGGTCCAACCATGTCAAGGCACCAAACAGCAAATGGCCATGTTAACGGTATGGTTTTTAAGCCGGAAGCTGGGGTATGATTTTGCTTGGCGTACCTCTGGCAACCATTGCACCTTCTTACCAAATCCTCAGCATTTTCCAAAGCAGTGGGCCAGTAGAACCCATGCCGGAATACTTTTGCCACCAGCGCCCTTGACGAGGCGTGGTGCCCACACTCTCCTTGGTGGTTCTCCTTGAGCATCTCTTTTCCCTCTTCCGGTTCCACACACCTTTGAAGGACACCGGTAACACTTCTCTTGTACACCTCGCCATTAATGAAGGTGTCGTTGCCTAATCGACGGTACCTCGGAGGAGGGATCCTCACGAGGGGGAGAAGAAGTAGGGGCCATAGGGCGGAGTGCACACGGGACGGTGGTACGCGAGTTACCCAGCTTCGGAACACCTGCACGATGACAGGGCCTACTGCTGCTTGTCTGGAATTATCTGGGCGCTTTCGCGTTGTTACAATGAGTTGTGGTTGTCTCGCTTCTAGCTCCAGATCTCTCCTCAGGGCTTCCCGGATCCGGCTTATATAGGCGCACGGATCTAGGGTTTACATGGAGAGTCCTAGCCGGATTACAGGTCGCCTAACTACGGTACAAGGTCTTGCCGTGTACGTCAAGGATCTGCCTTCC
Source organism: Lolium rigidum (assembly GCF_022539505.1). Lineage (NCBI taxonomy): Eukaryota > Viridiplantae > Streptophyta > Magnoliopsida > Poales > Poaceae > Lolium > Lolium rigidum. The sequence continues at coordinate 69,233,575 of NC_061511.1, forward strand.
TCCCTACGTCGTACTGGATCCGGGTTCCACATGGGCCTCCATGGATCCGGGTTACTCCTGGGCCTCCATGGATCCGGGTTACTCCTGAGCCTCCATGGATCCGGGTTACTCCTGGGCCTCCATGGATCCGGGTTACTCCTGAGCCTCCATGGATCCGGGTTACTCCTGGCCTCCATGGATCCGGGTTCCACATGGACCTTCACGGATCCGACTTCCTCCGATGGTCGGTTGGGATCCGGCTTCCCTATCCCGGGCTGGACTTCATCCTTTAGGATCAACAGCAACTGGGCCGCCCGACGGGCCACACGCCACATCGCCATCTATGGGCCACCCGGGCTTGCCGGATCTAGGCACTGTCGATGGTACACCCATGAAGTATACCCACAACGAGTAGCCCCAGAGTTCTCCGAGTTTCACCTGCTGTTTCCGCCTCACTAGTCCATCATGGTCTCCGGCAATATTGGTAACGCGGAGAAACTTGAAGAGCTCTAACTTCATATTTTCTTCTTTCCCAACTTTCAGTCGGAAAAAACCCTCATCCTGCGGGACTTCATCCATCGACAAGTACATAACATGTCTCCGGGTTACTCCCCGCTTGCGGACAAGAATTTGCTTATCTTCACGCCGTTACTCGGAACCTTAAAAGATTCAAACGGTTCCGCCTATCTTGGCGCCATTTTCGCGTGATTTGAGCGGTAAGTTGAGGTGCGGATCCGACTACCAAAAATTAGGTGCGGATCCGGCTACCAAAAATTAGTTGCAGATCCGGCTACCAAATATATAGGTGCGGATCCGGCTACCAAAATATAATTGCGGATCCGGCTACCAAATATATAGGTGCGGATCCGGCTAGTTAGCCCCCGAGCGTTGACGGGGTTTGTCTTGTCCGGAATCCAGCACTCATCCGGAGGGACGATGGAGAGCTTGACGGGGTTTGTCTTGTCCGGAATCCAGCACTCATCCGGAGGGACGATCGGAAGGTTTCCGGCGTAAAGGACGCACCCCACAGCGATGGTGTCGTCGTAGCTTCCCATGGCGGAACCCTCCCGGTTCCGGCCTCCAGACGCCACAGGCCCCACGGTGGGCGCCAACTGTCGTTGCCTAATCGACGGTACCTCGGAGGAGGGATCCTCACGAGGGGGAGAAGAAGTAGGGGCCATAGGGCGGAGTGCACACGGGACGGTGGTACGCGAGTTACCCAGCTTCGGAACACCTGCACGATGACAGGGCCTACTGCTGCTTGTCTGGAATTATCTGGGCGCTTTCGCGTTATTACAATGAGTTGTGGTTGTGAACGTGCCTCTAAGGCTCCCAGGATCCGGCTTATAAAGGCGCACGGATCTAGGGTTTACATGGAGAGTCCTAGCCGGATTACAGGTCGCCTAACTACGGTACAAGGTCTTGACGTGTACGTCAAGGATCTGCTTTCCTCCCTACGTCGTACTGGATCCGGGTTCCACATGGGCCTCCATGGATCCGGGTTACTCCTGGGCCTCCATGGATCCGGGTTCCACATGGGCCTCCATGGATCCGGGTTCCACATGGACCTTCACGGATCCGACTTCCTCCGATGGTCGGTTGGGATCCGGCTTCCCTATCCTGGGCTGGACTTCATCCTTTAGGATCAACAGCAACTGGGCTGCCCGGTGGGCCATTAGCCATCACCACCATCTCGTGGGCCACCCGGGCTTGCCGGAATCGGACCATGTCGATGGTATACCTATGAAGTATATCCACAACAAGTAGCCCCGGAGTTCTCCAAGATTCACCGTTCTTCCATCCAGCTCAGCTTGCGCATGTATCTTCATCCTTTGGCCGGAACGAATAATAGAGAATATTGAAGGACTCCAAACTTCATATCTCCAACCAAGTATTGGTCGGAAACTTCATGATCCAATGGTCAGATTCTTCGGAGACACCATCCAACGTAATCTTCGGTATGGATCCGACTAGCCAAATGTAGGTTCGGATCTGACTAGCCAAAATATAGGTGTGGATCCGGCTACCCAAAATATAGGTGCGGATCCGACAACCAAAAAATTAGGTGCGGATCCGGCTACCAAAAACTGAGGTACGGATCCGACTACCAAAAATTAGGTGCGGATCCGGCTACCAAAAACTGAGGTGCGGATCCGACTACCAAAAATTAGGTGCGGATCCGGCTACCAAAAAACTGAGGTGCGGATCCGACTATCAAAAATTAGGTGCGGATCCACATACCCAAATTTTGGTATGGATCCGGCTACAAAAATATAGGTGCGGATCCGACTACCAAAATAGGTATGGATCCGACTACCAAAAATTGAGGTGCGGATCCGGCTACCCAAAAATATAGGTGCGGATCCGAGTACCAAAAACGTAGGCGCGGATCCGGCTACCGAAACCAGAATTTGAAATTTTCAGATCTAAGGCGGAGTCTTCCTTAGGAAGGTCCAGCAACTCAGATCGAATCTTTGCAGCTGCGTCCTGCTCGGCAGCGGTCGTAGCTACATTACTTAACAGTGCGTTTCCGTCGAAATCAACGGTCTCGCAGATGAAGATGTGGAACCCGCCCGGTTCCGGCCTCCGGACGCCGCGAGCCCCACGGTGGGCGCCAACCGTCGTTGCCTAATCAACGGTACCCCGGAGGAGGGATTCTCACGAAGGAGGAAGAAGTAGGGGTCATAGGGCGGAGAGCACACGGGACGGTGGTACGCGAGTTACCCGGCTTCGGAACACCCGCACGATGACGGGGCCTACTGCTGCTTGTCCGGAATTATCCGGGCGCTTTCGCGTTGTTACAATGAGTTGTGGTTGTCTCGCTTCTAGCTCCGGATCTCTCCTCGGGGCTTCCCGGATCCGGCTTATATAGGCGCACGGATCTAGGGTTTACATGGAGAGTCCTAGCCGGATTACGGGTCGCCTAACTACGGTACAAGGTCTTGCCGTGTACGTCAAGGATCTCGCCTTCCTCCCTACGTCGTACTCGGATCCGGGTTCCACATGGGCCTCCATGGATCCGGGTTACTCCCGGGCCTCCATGGATCCGGGTTACTCCTGAGCCTCCATGGATCCGGGTTACTCCTGGGCCTCCATGGATCCGGGTTACTCCTGAGCCTCCATGGATCCGGGTTACTCCTGGCCTCCATGGATCCGGGTTCCACATGGACCTTCACGGATCCGACTTCCTCCGATGGTCGGTTGGGATCCGGCTTCCCTATCCTGGGCTGGACTTCATCCTTTAGGATCAACAGCAACTGGGCCGCCCGACGGGCCACACGCCACATCGCCATCTATGGGCCACCCGGGCTTGCCGGATCTAGGCACTGTCGATGGTACACCCATGAAGTATACCCACAACAGAAGGTGTATGCTTTAGCTCTCCGCTGGATTCTCCTTGACTCAGTTTCGTCAACCGGCAAGGTGCCGTTGATCAGGAATTCCTTAATAGGTTTAACCCAAGATGGTGCTTCTCTAACCACAAACACCGGCACGTCTATGTCCATGCTGTCCACAAGCATTGCTTCTTCCGGTATGGGCGTCGCAGTCCCCGAGCTTACCGGAGCAGTCCCCGGGTTTGCCGGAGCAGTCCCCGAGTGTGCCGGAACAGTCCCCGGGTTTCCTTCGTCAATATCCATTGGCACCACATGTGACTCCGGTACGAAAATTGATTCCGACTCCGGACTTGGCTTGATTGATGGAACTCTTAAGTGTGCCAAGGCTATTCCGGGAGGAATTTCTTGCCTGGATGAACCTAGCTTGGATAAAGCATCCGCGACATCGTTTTCAGCCCGCGGCACATGGTGAAACTCACACCCTTCAAAGAAGCCGGCAATCTTTTGCACATGAAACCGGTATGAGGCCATGTTGGCATCTTTTGCATCCCAATCTCCGGAACACTGCTGCACCACAAGATCGGAATCACCGTAGCAAATGATCCGGTGCGCACCAATTTCTTTTGCGACCTTGAGCCCATGGATCAGGGCCTCATACTCAGCGACATTGTTTGATGCCCTGAAATGCACTTGCAAAACATATCAGAGATGGTCTCCTTTTGGTGAGGTAAGTACCACACCGGAACCTAGACCCTCTTTGAGTTTGGATCCGTCAAAGTGCATCTTCCAGTATTCTATTTTGTGCTCCGGCGGCTTGTATTGCATTTCCACCCAATCAACTAGAAAATCAGCCAAGGCTTGTGATTTTATGGCATCTCTTCTTTCGTATACCGGCACGTATGGTGACAATTGAATTGCCCATTTTGCAATCCTGTCGCTGGCATCTTTGTTGCCCATGATATCTGAAATGGGTGCCTCACTCACCACTTTCATGGGGTGCTCCTCGAAATAGTGCTTGAGCTTGGTGGCGGCCATGTACACGCCGTAGGTCATCTTTTGGAAGTGGGGGTAGTTTTGTTTTGAGAGGGAGAGCACCTCGCTCAAGTAGTATACCGGCCTCTGCACGATTTTTTCTTCTTCCTCTCTTTCTACCACAACCACAACACTCACAACCCGGTTAGTTGCTGCTATGTACAACAACATGGGCTCCCTCTCCAAAGGCGAGGCCAACACCGATGCTGTGGCTAGCATCTTTTTTAGCTCTTTGAACGCTGCGTCGGCCTGTGGGGTCCAGACGAAAGTATCGGATTTTTTCATTAAGGCATAGAGCGGCAGAGCCTTTTCTCCCAACCTGCTTATGAACCGGCTTAGCGACGCCAAGCTTCCGGTAAACTTTTGCACATCCTTTAGTTCCTGCGGGATAGTCATTCTTTCTATTGCCCGGATTTTTACCGGATTCACTTCAATGCCGCGGCTTGACACAAGGAAACCAAGCAGTTTACCGGCAGGGACACCGAAGGTACATTTTGCCGGATTAAGTTTCATCCGAACCTTCTCAAGTTATCAAATGTTTGCAGGATATCGTCAATTAGGGTGTCTTTTACCTTAGTTTTTATCGCGACATCATCCACATAGACTTTCACGTTTTTACCGATTTGATCAAACAAGCATTTTTGCATACAGCGCTGGTATGTTGCACCAGCGTTGCGCAAACCAAAAGGCATGGTGACATAGCAATAAGCCCCATGCGGGGTAATGAACGCAGTTTTTATTTGATCTTCCTTTTTCAGGGGGATTTGGTGGAAACCGGAATAAGCATCAAGGAAAGACAACAACTCACACCCAGTAGTAGAATCAATCACCTGATCGATCCGGGGCAGAGGGAAAGGATCTTTTGGACAAGCCTTGTTGAGGTTGGTGTAATCGATGCACATCCGCCACACCTTTGGAGCTTTGGCCTCCAGGTTTTCTTCTTTCTTCTTTTCGACCATTACCGGATTGGCCAGCCATTCAGTATGTGTGACCTCCACGATGAAACCGGCAACCAACAGTTTTGTCACCTCTTCTCCAATGATCTTCCTCCTATCTTCAGCGAACCGGCGCAAAGGTTGTCGCACCGGCTTGGCATCCTTCCGGACGTTTAGAGAGTGCTCAGCCAGCTCCCTCGGAACACCTACCAAGTCATCAGTAGACCAGGCAAAGATATTCCGATTCTCACGGAGGAAGCTGACGAGCGCGCTTTCCTATGCTTGATTCAGGCCGGCACCGATACGAACGGTGCGCTCTGGGTAAGCCGGATCCAGCGCAATGTCCTTTGTTTCGTTTGTCGGCTTGAATGCCGGTGTGCCCAAGTTTCCACTCATTGCTGCTAAGCTCAACTGTGAGGACTGAGCTAGCGCAACTGCAGTTTGCATCCTTCTTTTTTCCTCCGCGATCACCAGCGATTCCGCTAGGTTTGATCCGGCAGATGCTGTTTCCAGTGAGACTTTCTAGTTTCCCACCACAGTCAAGGGTCCACGAGGTGTCGGCATCTTCATCTTGAGGTAAGCCGTATGAGTTGAGGCCATGAAAGCTGCCAATGCCGATCTCCCTAGCAGTGCGTGGTAGGGACTGTCTTAGTCCACCACCTCAAACAGAATGTTTTCTACCCGGCAGTTGTCACGTCCTCTGAAAGACACATCCACCCGGACCTTTCCTACCGGTGCACAGGACAGTCCCGGAACGATTCCATGGAACGTTGTGTGAGTTGGTTGAAGCATGTTTTCTGTTATCCCCAGCGTGTGCATCGTATGCTTGTACATGATGTTTATGCTGCTTCCATTGTCTATCAGCACTTTGCTGAACTTGACTCGAGTTTACGGCCCTCGCATGATTGGGTCCACAACAAGAGCGTAACCACCCGGATTCGGCATGATCTTGGGGTGATCCTTGAACGACCAGGTGATTTCCTGATCTGACCACAGCATGTACTTGGGAACTGCCGGCATCACGGCATTTACTTCCATGGAGCGGCGATGCACACTTTGCCTGTCGGTTGGCTCAGTGACAAAGACAACACAACACAAATGTGGGTCCTCGTAAACATTCCGGCCTAAAGGTGCCGGTGGAGGTGGTTGATCATGATTTTCCTCCACCCGGTTAACTTGCTTGTATTGTTGTACCGGTATGGTATTGGCTCCGGTAAGCGGTGGTGGTGGTGGTAATGGGTGCTGGTGTAGCATGTCGTGCGAGGGCGGCAGTACTGTGGAACAGCCATCTGCTTGCGCATCTTTTGCCGCTACTCTCAGCATCAAGTGCTTGATCCAGGAACAATCTTTCGTTAAGTGGTTCGCCGGCTTCGATGGATGTGGGGTGTGCAGCTTGCACGGCATGTCCATAGCCGCTTCCATGGTGTATCTCATATGCTCTTGCCAATCTTTTTTCTGTCCCCATCCTTCTTTTTGAACCCATTTCTTCTTAGGACCCGCCCACGGCTGCGATCCGGTTTTTTGCCTCTGGTTTCCGCTGGGGCCAGAATTTTCCTGCACCACGGATACTTGCTGCGGACCATACCTTCGGTCCGGAAAGTCTTCCCTTCTTTTGTTGTGCCGGTTATCCCGGTGTTGATCTTGCCGGGGTTGACTCGACTGCACCGGTTCGGCTTGCACAGCCGGTTGCAGTGGGTCTCCCAACGCATAGTTTTCCGCCACTCACATCATTTCAACCAATGTGCTTGGCATGTTTCTCTGCAGCCTTTGCCACAGTGGTGATCCTCTCCGGCATCCCTGACTGAACCAAGCAATCGCTTGTGCTTCAATCACTCCTTCACACGTGTTTCTCGTTGAGTTCCACCGGGTGAGATAGTCCCGGTCCGTTTCACTTGCACGCTGCTGACATAAAGCGAGCTGCTGGGCCGGTTTGGCCTCTTGTAAGTGCTGCTGAAGTTGCTCACAAAGGCTTCCTCAAAGTCCAACCATCCATTTACGCTTCCTGCCGGCAAGTTGTTAAGCCAGATACGCGCAGACCCTACTAGGTAGGACAATATGATTCTCACAGCCCAGCGCCGGTTTACTCCGCCACCAGCCACATAAACTGCTGTGACATAGTCTGCCAGCCAATCTTCCGGCTTGGTCGTGCCATCATACGTTTTTGTGTCCCGAGGCAATTGGAAATCGCGCACCGGTGGCTCTTCTCCCATGATCAACGGCCAAAGCACTTTGGGCCAGGAGGACCTTCAGATTCGATTATCTCGGAAAGATGCACTATGTCCAGCCTGTGCCTCGCATCCTGGCCTGGCAAGCATCTTTCCCCCACACGTTCCCCCAAAGGGTTCCGGTAGGCTCTGACTCGTTCCACCTCGGAATCTCCTTCTTCATATCTTTCTGGTTCCGCGGCTCTTGCCTGCCGGTACCTTGGTGGTCGCATTTCTTCTTCAGCATATGCTGCCCTTGCAGCTCGATAATTTTGCCCGGTTTCGCGTCTACCGGCATGATTGTTTCCGGCATAACCATTCCGCGCATAGCCATTTCCGGCATAGCCGCGACCTGCTCCATAGCTTTTTTCTCCGGCATCATGTGGCCCGGCTTTTTGTTTTCCGGCAAGAACCGGATCATACATGGTCATCTGCCGCGCATTCATTTCTTTTTCCCTTCTTTTATCCGGATGGGGGGACGAGGCCTGCCCCTGGGACTTGCTTCCGGCAACTTTTGTCGACCGGATCGATTTTGACTCTAGCGCTGCCTTGTTCATCCTAGCAAGCTCATCATTTTGTGCCTGTATGGTATCAAGCAGCTCTCTAACTCTATCCTGTTGCTTTGCCAGAGCCTCGCCGGATAGCGAGTCACACATCTCCATAGCAGCCTTAGCAGCTTTTATAGTTTTATCCGGACTATTGTACTTAGGTTTCTCTACGATACTCATAGATGCAGAGGTACTTTTGCCGGCATGAATTTCCTTACGCAAATCCTGATCTAGATTGCGAGCCTTAAGCCGGTTTTCCGGTATCCTAGCGGCATGAGCGCTAACTGAAGCAAAGCCATGGGCAGCGTTATACTCACGTAGGGTCAGGTTCAGCTCGCGCTGCGCCTGGATGATGTTTGCGCCGCCGGTAAGCAGCGCCTTGCGCGTGGCCTCCAGCTCCGCCTGAGCCTTAGCCGGGTCGATGTTCTGCGCGATGGGCGTCGCCAGCACGTTCATCGCCGCTTGGAGTGGCATCTCCGGTAGTGCTGAAGATGCTCCCGCAGCGCCTGCGTCGCGCTCCAGCGGAGGCTTGGCCGCACGGGTCGATGCCGCACGGCCAGCACCTTCTTCCACAGTGTCCTTGCCGGTGCCAGCCACGCCAGCCATCATGACCTCCACGCTGCCGGCGGCGCGGCCAGCACATAGCCACCTTGGCGGATCTGGTGCTACCAGCACCGGCGAGAGGCACTGGCGCACAGGGACGGTGCCGAAGTAGATGCGTGATACGTCTCAAACGTATCTATAATTTCTTATGTTCCATGCTAGTTTTATGACAATACCTACATGTTTTGTTCACACTTTATGTCATTATTATGCGTTTTCCGGAACTAACCTATTGACGAGATGCCGAAGGGCCAGTTGTTGTTTTCTGCTGTTTTTGGTTTCAGAAATCATAGTAAGGAAATATTCTCGGAATCGGACGAAATCAATGCCCAACATCCTATTTTTCCACGAAGCTTCCAGAACACCCGAGAGCCAGCAGAGGAGGGCCACAGGGCTACCAGATGACAGTGTGGCGCGGCCAGGGCCTGGGCCGCTGTTATCACCAGATTTTGGTCGAATCCAGAGGTGGGCCGTAAGAGAGATGGGCTTGGAAGATTACACGTGGAAGATCTTTGAAGCGGCCTTGCACGGAGAATTTGGGCTAGTTTGCCCGTGTATCTTTAATTGTAGTAGGTTATATCTTAGATCAAGATTTAGAGTTTGTATCGCACACGGTGGGATATTCCCACGTTAGAAAGTCCGCTGGACTATAAATATGTATCTAGGGTTTATGGAATAAACAACAACACAACGTTCACCCCAAAAAACAAACCAATCTCGGCGCATCGCCAACTCCTTCGTCTTGAGGGTTTCAATCGGGTAGCGACATGCTGCCTAGATCGCATCTTGCGATCTAGGCAGCCAAGCTCCACGTTGTTCATGCGTTGCCCGTGTCGAAGCGTCTTTGATGGCGGGCAACGTAGTTATCATAGATGTGTTAGGGTTAGCATAGTTCTTCGTATAACATGCTTACGTAGTGCAACCCTTGCATGTCTAGCCGCCCTCACGCCTATCTCAGGCGTGGGGGCGGCGCCCTGCTTGTTCATCGTTTAGTAGATCTGATCCGTTACGATTGCTCCTTGTTATGCAAGGATTAGTTTAATATCCGCAATAGTTAGGCCTTACAAAGGGGGGAGGATCCGGCGGCACGTAGGGTGGCGTTCGCAAGTCCTAAACAGGATGTTCCGCGGATCAACATCATTGTTGGTTCTTTGGCCTTGTTTAGGATCGGCTTATGAGCACCGTGCGTGGCCGCGAGGCCCAACCTGGAGTAGGATGATCCGATTATGCGGTGAAAACCCTAAATCGTCGTAGATCTCATTAGCTTTATCTTGATCAAGCAGGATCACCAAGTATTCGTGCACCCTGTACGAATCATGGGTGGATCGGCTCTTTGAGCCGATTCACAGGATAACCTGAGAGCCGATCGAGGCTCGTATTTAATGTTTACGTGTATGCCATGCAGGGACTAAGCGAGGCATCCCCATCACCTTCCTGACCAGGTATAGGTCAGGTGGCACGCCCTTGCACTTCGCATCGCCGCGTGTGACCAGAAGAGCATTGCGGGCCGTCGCTCGGAGGGTCTCGGCCAGCCGCAGCTCTAGGCTCTTCCCGGCTCTACCGTGTTGACAGGCCGCTGCCCGCCGGTGGGTTTTGGCGATCAACACATTACAGCACGCCCGGTGGGACAATCGTCTACATCAACCACATCGCCATCTACATCCGAGATGGCGACGGACGGCACGCCGGTCACCTACGAGGAGCTGCTCGCTGAGCTCAAGAAGAAACATGACGAGATCAAGGCCACCCTCGAAGCCGACCTCATCGGCTCTTTTCGGAGAACCCGTACCCATGGCATCGGATGGAAGGGGTTCTCACCACAAGGTGCACTCGATGGGATAGATCTCTCCGCCCGTCGGAGGAACGCACCGGGGCCCTGCGGCGGGAGATCAACTACTTGGTGGCTCACTCGCTACACCGCCACTCGAAAACTTGGTCAACGTGTTGGAGCGTCTCGCTCTGCGCGTGATCCAGGAGATCATGAGCCACCAGTACTCGCCGTCAGGACCAGCTCTCGGGACGCACCAAGGAGAGTTGCCACTCCAGTCCCGTCCACCGCTGCCATATGCGTTGGCAGCACCAGCTGAAGTGCCGGCTACACCGGCATTCGTCGTCTACAAGATCGGTGGTGACCCTAGTGACTACCGGTTCTTGGCTGAGGCGCCTAAGGAGATCCCTCAAGGATACGCGTGCACGTATGTGCCGGATTGTGGCTAGCCGGGCACTCTCAAACCAGGCCACAACGTCGGGGACTCCGGCGCAGACGGGAGGGACGTCGGCGACGAGCTTGAGAAGCGGACGTGGCTAACTAAGTACGCCACCCCGACGAAACTCCGAGCCCGGCTCCTGCGGTTGGCTCGGAGCTGGAAAAGCAAACATGGCTGGCTAAGTACGCCACCCCGGCGAATCTTCGAGTGCATCTCCTGCAGCCGGTACGGCGGATCAGATCGGTACCATGCGAGAGACCGGTTCGGCATTATGCCGAAAAGGAGGGCAATCGGCTATTCTAAGCCGTACCCCGACGAGTACGAGATGATCCCGCTGCCACCTAAATATCGGCTCCACGACTTCTCCAAATTCGGTGGATCGGATGGCTCCAGCTCCATCGAGCACATCGGCCGATATTTGGCGCAACTAGGACCGGCTTCGGTGTCGGATCAGCTACGTGTGAGGCTCTTTTCACGGTCCCTCACGGGATCGGCTTTTGGATGATATACCTCTTTGCCGGCAAACTCCATCCGAGTCTTGGAAGCAATTGGAAGAACAGTTCCATATGCAATATCATTCGAAGCTTCCGAGTCTAGCATTGCCGATCTAGCACAACTACGTCGAAGCGCGGAGAAACGGTGACGAGTACATCCAGCGCTTCAGGAATCTTAGGAACCGATGTTATTCGGTTCGTATAAGCTGAAAAGGAAGCGATCGAGTTGGCAGTAGCTGGCCTTGCAACACAGCTCAAGGACATGGCCTCCCAGGCAGATTATCCCTCGCTGGCGCACATGGTTCAGAAACTATCAGCATATGAACAGCGCCACCCAGACCTGTACCAAGACAAGTTCAAGCGTGCAGTAGTCATGGTCGATACAGAGGAAGGTGAAGTGCCTGCGGGAGACCAAGAAGTAGCAGTGGCTGAATGGACTCGGGGAGGAACCCCTGTGTCCTGCAAATGGGTAAAGCCACCAGGGCCGCCCAGGGGATTTGATTTTGACGTGACCAAGACTGAACAAATCTTCGACCTCCTGCTCAAGGAGAAACAGTTGACGATTCCTGAAGGTCTCAAGTTCCCTACGGCGAAAGAGCTAAACGGAAAGCCGTACCGCAAGTTCCACAACTCGCTTTCCCATGCCACCAACGACTGCGGGGTGTGGCGTCGGCACATCCAAGCGGCGATAGAGAAGGGGCGTTTAATTTTCAACCAGTACGCCATGAAGGTAGACACCCAGCCCTTCCCCGCCGTTAACATGGTAGAAGTCATCTACCACGAGGGTTGCCAGCCCAGGTCCCACGTTCAGCATCAACATGGTAGGACACTGGGAACCACTCGGCAAAGATGGAGATGAGGGCAGCTGCTCTCATAGCAAGGATACGAGAGGAGGCCGCTCCACGCGATCGGCTCCATCATGATGGCAAGCGCTACGTTACAGAGGGAGAAATGAAGAACATAAGATATCAACGACCTCTCTCTGATCACCTCCTCAACAAATATGTGAGACAGTATGACCAACGCCGACGGTCCAACTATGATGATGAAGGAGATCGTCTGGCTAGAGAAGCCAGAAGACATCGTCGGCAGGATCGCTATGAGGAGGAGCACGAGCGCCGTGCCACGGACACATCAAGGGAGCAAGATGACAACGCCAGACACTAGGACTGCCCTTTCTTCAGACCACTGCTGGGATTCAGGAATGAGCCGATTGCCCACAATCGGCAATTGCCCAGAATGCAACAAGAAGAAGAAGGAGGCAGCCAACGTGTCTGTGTTTGAGCGCTTAGGGCCTCTCCCACCACCAAGCAAACGTGCTGAGTCACTTCGTTGGGCAAATTTTGAGGATTCCGAAGACGAAGGACTTGAAGAAGAAGAAGACAGGTGCCACCGTCCGAGGTGGTGCCCTGACGGACTCAGCCGTTCACAAAAACGCAGGGTTCAGCGGTTGCGCGGCCTGGAGGAAGCCGAAAGGTTATACCTGCATACGCTAAGGAAGGCACGGCCTGATCTGGCCGCAAAGGTTCAGCGAGCCCTGGATGAAGAGGGTCGTCCACGAAGAATGGAGTGGCGTCCCAAGCAAAAGAAAGCCGATGATGAAACATCGGCTGGCACAAACATGGTGCTTGTCTTGCCGACGGAGCTTAGTGTTCCACGATTATACGATGCACTTAAGGTGGACGACAGCGGGCGCGTCAAGTCAGAGGTTGGGTTGGTTTTATCCAGCCTAACCGAGTAGCAAGATTAAACCAATGAGCAAACCGTGCGAGGCTGATCCTTGTGATCGGCCCCAAAAGTTTATGGAGGGACATTACAAAACCTTCATCGAACGAGCAAGGTGGAGGCCGATTCCAGCAATCGGCCAAAATTATCTTCTGCACATATTCTGTTTGTGGTCAGCAACGATCTACTGGGCAGTGGCCACGTCGGCAGATGAAAGTCAGCATAAGTCTTTGCGAAGCCGACGTGCAAGTACAGTGCCCTGACTAACCAAGAAAGCCGATATCTGCAGTCATTCAGCAGATTCGGCTCGGGGGGCATATAGTCAGATGAACATATGCAGATAAACATGTGCAGACATGCGTGCAGTGGAACATTGGGGGCCGGTTAAGGAAAAATCGGCCAAATAAAAAAAAAAATTCAGAAGCAAAGCCGATGCGCAGCCATCGACTTTAGTACAGTTACGCAAGATCACGACCTACTGACTATGTACTCAAGGTTTGCATCAACGTCGACGTTCGGTAGAAGAAAGATGGTCAGCGACCTGTGCATCCTTGCCGGTGTTCTTGCCTTAATTAAGGCTCGGGGGGCAGCTCACCCTGAAGGTTCTCTGCTCTGGAGAGCCGATTTTGCTGAAATCGGCTGGTTCCGCATCATGACTTGGAAACCGATGGCGACACATTTGGTCAGTCCACTGATATGCTCGCCTTGATAAAGGCTCGGGGGGCAACTGATGGCGCAGAGTTTCCGTTCTTAAGAAGCCGATTGAGATTTCATCAGGCTGAAAACCCAGTGGTATCGACTTCAGGATCAAGTCGTTTTCGGCAGCAATTCTGGGGCTCTCGTGAGAACGACGATTTGCATAGTTGTCCGCCAGAGCTCAAAGGGGTGGGGCATTGAGATACTGGTGCGTTGTTATCGGCTCGTTCGGCATTGGCTAAGTGACGATCGGCAGGGTCAGCGGAAGAGGGAATCGGCTCGATTAAACTCCGAAGAAATCGGCAAACTCAAATTGGGGAAGAGTTCTTCATTGATAAACCAGATTTCTTACATAGAAGAGCTGATTGCTCTCAAAAGGGAGTACTAAGGGGATACATTGCCCCGTCTACTGTTGCTGATCCTATTCTAGAGGACCTATTCTACGGGCCGTCACTGCCCTCGTCGTCGCCATCATCAGCGCTGTCGGCGCTGCTCCCGGCGAGCTCGTCGTCGCTGCTGTAGCGGCCACCGGCAGGACCTTCGTTGTCCTCGTCCTCCACGTCGTCGTCGTCGTCGTCGCTATCATAATCACCGAGATTCCCCGGCCGGGGGCAATGGCGCTTGGCCGGCGGCTCGTCGGAGAGGCTGTCGTCGTCGTCCTCCTCTTCCTCTTCCTCTTCCTTCACCTCGGAGGAGGTAAAGTCATCCCAGGAGAAGCGATCGTCATCGCTCTCCTCTTCCGATTCCCCGTTGGCGAGGAAGCGGAGGTCGCTCTCCCCGTCCGTCGAGGATTGGTCGTCCTCGGACCAGATGGAGAAGTCATGGTCTGACTCCTCCCCGGCCTCAATGGCGCGGCGGATGTTGGCCGCATGGACTTCTTGTGGGCTCGGTGCTGGCATCGGCTCGGGAGAAGAGGACTCGAAGGAAAGTCCCGACGAGGCGAGAGGAAGAAGAGGACATGGTGCGCGAAGGGTTTTTGGAGTGCCGATGGCTGGAACGAGAGGAAGGGGATAAAGATGACTATTCGGTCGGCACGGTTAAATAATGAGAAACCTGGTGGGAATTACTGCCATCACGGTTTCCGAAGGGGTAATGTCGGAGCTGTCAAATTTTGCAGAGAAGCTGAAAGGACAGGGCATAATGATGACGGAGGCTGCAAATGGCTCTGTTCTGCCACGACATGACCCTTCGAGAGGAAAATATAATGATTTTGGAAAAATTATTTCCAAAACCAGGTAAGCGACATGCTGCCTAGATCGCATCTTGCGATCTAGGCAGCACAAGCTCCACGTTGTTCATGCGTTGCCCGTACTGAAGCGTCTTTGATGGCGGGCAACGTAGTTATCATAGATGTGTTAGGGTTAGCATAGTTCTTCGTATAACATGCTTACGTAGTGCAACCCTTGCATGTCTAGCCGCCCTCACGCCTATCTCAGGCATGGGGGCGGCGCCCTGCTTGTTCATCGTTTAGTAGATCTGATCCGTTACGATTGCTCCTTGTTATGCAAGGATTAGTTTAATATCTGCAATAGTTAGGCCTTACAAAGGGGGGGGGAGGATCCAGCGGCACGTAGGGTGGCGTTCGCAAGTCCTAAACAGGATGTTCCGCGGATCAACATCATTGTTGGTTCTTTGGCCTTGTTTAGGATCGGCTTATGAGCACCGTGCGTGGCCGCGAGGCCCAACCTGGAGTAGGATGATCCGATTATGCGGTGAAAACCCTAAATCGTCGTAGATCTCATTAGCTTTATCTTGATCAAGCGGGATCACCAAGTATTCGTGCACCCCGTACGAATCATGGGTGGATCGGCTCTTTGAGCCGATTCACGGGATAACTCGAGAGCCGATCGAGGCTCGTATTTAATGTTTACGTGTATGCCATGCGGGGACTAAGCGAGGCATCCCCATCACCTTCCTGACAAGGTATAGGTCAGGTGGCACGCCCTTGCACTTCGCATCGCCGCGTGTGACCAGAAGAGCATTGCGGGCCGTCGCTCGGAGGGGTCTCAGCCAGCCGCAGCTCTAGGCTCTTCCCGGCTCTACCGTGTTGACAGGCCGCTGCCCGCCGGTGGGTTTTGGCGATCAACAGCCGCGCCCCCCTATTGTGTCACCGCCTCGTCAGCCTTCCGACTCCGCCTCTTCGCCTATTTAAAGGTCCCTGACCTAAATCTTCGATACGGAAAAGCCACGGTACGAGAAACCTTCCAGAGCCGCCGCCATCGCAAAGCCAAGATCCGGGGGACAGGAGTCTCTGTTCCGGCACGCCGCCGGGACGGGGAAGTGCCCCTGGAAGGCTTCTCCATCGACACCACCGCCATCTTCATCAACGCTGCTGTCTCCCATGAGGAGGGAGTAGTTCTCCCTCGAGGCTAAGGGTTGTACCGTAGCTATGTGGTTCATCTCTCTCTTTGTGATCTAGTTGTGTTACTCTGGTGATGTTATTAAAGTAGTCTATTCCTCCTCCATGATGTAATGTTGACGAGTGTGTGCATCATGAAGTACTTGGTGTAGGTTATGATTGTGATCTCTTGTAGATTATGAAGTTAACTATTACTATGATGGTATTGATGTGATCTATTCCCCCTTTCATAGCTGATGTTGACAGTGTGCATGCTATGTTAGTACTCGGTGTAATTGCGCTGGTCTATCATGCACTCTAAGGTTATTTAAATATGAACATCGAATGTTGTGGAGCTTGTTAACTCCGGCATTGAGGTGCTCTTGTAGCCCTACACAACTAATGGTGTTTGTCATCCAACAAGAGAGTGTAGAGTGGTTTTATTATGTGATCAATGTTGAGAGTGTCCACTAGTGAAAGTATGATCCCTAGGCCTTGTTTCCAAACATCGAATCTCCGTTTATTTACTTGTTTTGTTGCATGTTTACTCGCTGCCATATTTTATTTAGATTGCTATTACCACTCATATACATCCATACTACTTGTATTTCACTATCTCGTTCGCCGAACTAGTGCACCTATACATCCGACAAGTGTATTAGGTGTGTTGGGGACACAAGAGACTTCTTGTATCGTGATTGCGGGGTTGCTTGAGAGGAATATCTTTGACCTCTTCCTCCCCGAGTTCGATAAACCTTGGGTGATCCACTTAAGGGAAACTTGCTGATGTTCTACAAACCTCTCGCTCTTGGAGGCCCAACACTTGTCTACAAGAATAGAAGCACACGTAGACATCAAGCACTTTTCTGGCGCCGTTGCCGGGGAGGAAAGGTAAAAGGCACTCATACTCCGGTCCCAGGTAACTAAGTACTTTTCTGCTGCCGTTGTGTGTGTGCTCGAAGCTATTTCCTTTAGATCCTGCAATTGCATCTTTTTGTTTCTTGTTAAACACTAGTAAGGCATAATGGAAAACATCTGTGAGCTTTTTAAACTATTTCCTGAGTCAAGACATGAATGGTTTAATGCGAAAATTTAAAAACCTATGGAATCTTATTTGCATGCTAGTAGCAATGATATTAGTATGAACGCTTTGAACACCATTGTTGATAATGATATAGAAAATTCTAAGCTTGGGGAGGTCGGTTTTGATGAAAATGATCTCTTTAGCCCTCCGGGTATTGAGGAGAAAGTTTATGTTGATTATGATATGCCTCCCATATATGATGATTATTATGATAGTGGTCTTTTGGTGCCGCCTACTATGGAGGATAAGTTTAATTATGATTACAATATGCCTCCTATATTTGATGATGAGAATAATAATGATAGCTACTTTGTTGAATTTGCTCCCACTACAACTAATAAAATTGATTATGCTTATGTGGAGAGTAATGATACTTTTATGCATGTGAATAAGAATGCTTTATGTGATACTTATATTGTTGAGTTTGTTCATGATGCCTCTGAAAGTTATTATGAGAGAGGAAAATATGGTTGTAGAAATTTTCATGTTACTAAAACACCTCTCTATATGCTGAAATTTTTGAAGTTACACTGGTTTTATCTTTCTATGCTTGTTGCATTATGCTTCATGAATTTGTTTATTTACAAGATTCCTTTTCATAGGAAGTGGGTTAGGCTTAAAATTTGTTTCATACTTGCTTTTGATGCTCTTTTTTGCTTCAACTCCTATTTCTTGCGAGTGCATCATTGAAATTACTCGAGCCCATCTTAATGGCTATAAAGAAAGCACTTCTTGGGAGATAACCCATGTGTTTATTTTACTACAGTACTTTTGTTTTATATTTGAGTCTTGGAAGTTGTTACTACTGTAGCAACCTCTCCTTATCTTTATTTTATTGCATTGTTGTGCCAAGTAAAGTCTTTGATAGTAGGGTTCATATTAGATTTGGATTACTGCGCAGAAACATATTTCTGTCTGTCACGAATTTGGGCAGGGTTCTCTGTAGGTAACTCAGAAAAATCTGCCAATTTACGTGCGTGATCCTCAGATATGTACGCAACTTTCATTCAATTTGAGCATTTTCATCTGAGCAAGTCCAGTGCCTCTAAAAAATTCGTCTTTACGGATCTGTTCTGTTTTGACAGATTCTGCCTTTTATTTCGCATTGCCTCTTTTGCTGTGTTGGATGGATTTCTTTGTTCCATTGACTTCCAGTAGCTTTGGGCAATGTCCAGAAGTGTTAAGAATGATTGTGTCACCTCTGAAAATGTGAATTTTTGATTATGCACTAACCCTCTAATGAGTTTGTTTCGAGTTTGGTGTGGAGGAAGTTTTCAAGGGTCAAGAGAGGAGGATGATACAATATGATCAAGAAGAGTGAAAAGTCTAAGCTTGGGGATGCCCCCGTGGTTCACCCCTGCATATTTCAAGAAGACTCAAGCGTCTAAGCTTGGGGATGCCCAAGGCATCCCCTTCTTCATCGACAACTTATCAGGTTTCTTCTCTTGAAACTATATTTTTATTCGGTCACATCTTATGTACTTTACTTGGAGCATCTGTTTGTTTTTGTTTTGTTTGAATAAATTCATGCTTGTGTGGGAGAGAGACACGCTCCGCTGTTGCGTATGAACACATGTGTTCTTAGCTTTACTTTTAATGTTTATGGCGGAGTTGAAAACCGCTTCGTTAATTGCTATTTGGTTGGAAACGGAAAATGCTTCATGTGGTAATTGGTATAATGTCTTGAATAACTTGATACTTGGCAATTGTTGTGCTCATATAGATCATGTTTAAGCTCTTGCATCATGTACTTTGTACCTATTAATGAAGAACTACATAGAGCTTGTTAAAATTTGGTTTGCATGATTGTTCTCTAGAGTCTAGATATTTTCTGGTTAAGGTGTTTGAACAACAAGGAAGACGATGTAAAGTCTTATAATGCTTACAATATGTTCATATGTGAGTCTTGCTGCACCGTTTTATACTTGAGTTTGCTTCAAACAACCTTGCTAGCCTAGCCTTGTATTAAGAGGAACTCTTCTCGTGCATCCAAATCCTTGAGCCAAAAACTATGCCATTTGTGTCCACCATACCTACCTACTACATGGTATTTCTCTGCCATTCCAAAGTAAATTACTTGAGTGCTACCTTTAAAATTTCATTCTTTATCTTTGCAATATATAGCTCATGGGAAAATAGTTTAAAAACTATTGTGGTATTGAATATGTTGCTATGTATCTTATTTCTTATAAGTTGCTTGTTGAGCGGTAACCATATTTCTGGGGACGCCATCAACTTTACCTTTGTTGAATATCATGTGAGTTGCTATGCATGTTCGTCTTGTCTGAAGTAAGGGTGATTTTCATGATCAAATGGTTTGAGTATGCATATTGTTAGAGAAGAACATTGGGCCGCTAACTAAAGCCATGATTCATGGTGGAATTTTCAGTTTGGACAATTAATCCTCAATCTCTTATGAGAATATTAACTGGTGTTGAATGCCTATGCATTAAAGAGGAGTCCATTATCTGTTGTCTATGTTGTCCCGGTATGGATGTCTAAGTTGAGAATAATCAAAAGCGAGAAATCCAATGCGAACTTTCTCCTTAGACCTTTGTACAGAGCGGCATAGAGGTACCCCTTTGTGACACTTGGTTGAAACATATGTTATGCAATGATAATCCGTGTTAATCCAAGCTAATTAGGACAAGGTGCGAGCACTATTAGTATACTATGCATGAGGCTTGCAACTTATAAGATGTCTTATACATAACGCATATGCTTTATTACTACCGTTGACAAAATTGTTTCTATGTTTTCAAAATGAAAAGCTCTAGCACAAAAATAGTAATCCATGCTTCCCTCTGCGAAGGGCCATTCTTTTACTTTATGTTGAGTCAGTTTACCTACTTCTTTCTATCTTAGAAGCAAACACTTGTGTAGACTCTGTGCATTGATTCTTACATGTTTACCTATTGCACTTGTTATATTGCTTTATGTTGACAACTATCCATGAGATATACATGTTACAAGTTGAAAGCAATTGCTGAAACTTAATCGTCCTTTGTGTTGCTTCAATGCCTTCTACTTTGAATCTATTGCTTTATGAGTTAACTCTTATGCAAGACTTATTGATGCTTGTCTTGAAAGTACTATTCATGAAAAGTCTTTGTTATATGGTTCAGTTGTTTAATCATCATCTTTACCATTGCTTTGAATCACTTCATTCATCTCATATGTTTTACAATAGTATCGATCAAGATCATGTTGGTAGCATGTCACTTAAGAAATTATCATTGTTATCGTTTACCTACTCGAGGGCGAGTAGGAACTAAGCTTGGGGATGCTTGATACGTCTCAAATGTATCTATAATTTCTTATGTTCCATGCTAGTTTTATGACAATACCTACATGTTTTGTTCACACTTTATGTCATTATTATGCGTTTTCCGGAACTAACCTATTGACGAGATGCCGAAGGGCCAGTTGCTATTTTCTGCTGTTTTTGGTTTCAGAAATCCTAGTAAGGAAATATTCTCGGAATCGGACGAAATCAATGCCCAGCATCCTATTTTTCCACGAAGCTTCCAGAACACCCGAGAGCCAGCAGAGGGGGGCCACAGGGCCACAAGATGACAGGGTGGCGCGGCCAGGGCCTGGGCCGCGGCCCCTATTGTGTCACCGCCTCGTCAGCCTTCCGACTCCGCCTCTTCGCCTATTTAAAGGCCCCTGACCTAAATCTTCGATACGGAAAAGCCACAGTATGAGAAACCTTCCAGAGCCGCCGCCATCGCGAAGCCAAGATCTGGGGGACAGGAGTCTCTGTTCCGGCACGCCGCCGGGACGGGGAAGTGCCCCCGGAAGGCTTCTCCATCGACACCACCGCCATCTTCATCAACGCTGCTGTCTCCCATGAGGAGGGAGTAGTTCTCCCTCGAGGCTAAGGGCTGTACCGTAGCTATGTGGTTCATCTCTCTCTTTGTGATCTAGTTGTGTTACTCTGGTGATGTTATTAAAGTAGTCTATTCCTCCTCCATGATGTAATGTTGACAGTGTGTGCATCATGAAGTACTTGGTGTAGGTTATGATTGTGATCTCTTGTAGATTATGAAGTTAACTATTACTATGATGGTATTGATGTGATCTATTCCCCCTTTCATAGCTGATGTTGACAGTGTGCATGCTATGTTAGTACTCGGTGTAATTGCGTTGGTCTATCATGCACTCTAAGGTTATTTAAATATGAACATCGAATGTTGTGGAGCTTGTTAACTCCGGCATTGAGGTGCTCTTGTAGCCCTACACAACTAATGGTGTTTGTCATCCAACAAGAGAGTGTAGAGTGGTTTATTATGTGATCAATGTTGAGAGTTTCCACTAGTGAAAGTATGATCCCTAGGCCTTGTTTCCAAACATCGAATCTCCGTTTATTTACTGTTTTGTTGCATGTTTACTCGCTGCCATATTTTATTCAGATTGCTATTACCACTCATATACATCCATACTACTTGTATTTCACTATCTCTTCGCCGAACTAGTGCACCTATACATCCGACAAGTGTATTAGGTGTGTTGGGGACACAAGAGACTTCTTGTATCGTGATTGCAGGGTTGCTTGAGAGGAATATCTTTGACCTCTTCCTCCCTGAGTTCGATAAACCTTGGGTGATCCACTTAAGGGAAACTTGTTGCTGTTCTACAAACCTCTGCTCTTGGAGGCCCAACACTGCCTACAAGAATAGAAGCACACGTAGACATCAATGCGGTGGCTGCCGAACTCGATGATGCGACCGTTCTTCGGGAACTTACCACCGTTGGCGAAGCAGCCCGCGTTGTCGTTGATGAAGTCCATGGCGTAGATGTTCTATACGAGCGCGGACACCGTATGCTCGCCTGCAACATCGAGGAGGCCCGCCCGAATATGAACTCCAGCAAGCGCCTCTCTCTGCCCCACGGTGGGCGCCAACTGTCGTCGTGGTGAACAGACAGATGCCATGGGATGGCTTAAGTTGGGGCCGAGTTGGACGCTAGAGGATTCGGGGGAGGGTTTTGGATCAGGTAGGATGAACTTCCGGGTGCTTTCCTCAAGAACTTGGCCAAGGCCAGAGGTAGAAGAAGAGAGACACAAGGATGAACTCCGTTCTAGATCTTCTCTATTCCGTGAACAATAAGGTTACAAGTTTTTCTACACCGGGATTATCGTACATACGTGCCCGTGAAGAGGGCTGCCCCCTCTCCTTATATAGGGGAGAGGGTGGCTTACAGGGGAAGAAATCCTAATGGCATCTTTGAACAGACAAACTACTTTACAAAGCTACTTTAATCATAGGTGACGCCGGTATCTTCTTTAATCAGGGAGGCCTACGTCCTCCGGTTGCTTTCTGGCGTCACCTTCTTCTTTGGCGTCAGGGCTTCGTTTAAAGCTTCTTTGCTTAGGTCACCCTTGTCCTCTAGCTCTTGAGAGGATCTTTTGACCAGTCCTGCCGACGTGCTACAGTGCACTTCTTACCGGCAGGCCGGTGTCTTCTTAGCCCATACCGGTATGCTTCTCTTTGGGGATACCGGTATAGATTTACTTAGCCAAACGCTTGACCTTGTTCTCCAGAATAAATATCAAGCCGGTATCTTGATGGCTCAAACCATCCGGTTTGGCATGCCTTTGGCATACCGGGGGTCATCCCCCAACATTGACGCTGATACAAGGGGCAATACACGGGTAGGAATAGATTTTTAAACGGAGCTCTACAGCGATGGCACAGATGAGGTGGCCTGCGGGGTGCCGAGATGAGATCAACGTCCACAAAGAACTGCATGATGCGAGACCAGATGCATTAGATAGATATGAACTAGACGCGTTTAACCATGCAAAGAAGAGAAGAAATGGTCGACGACATCGACGACTACCTCAAAACTTTGACTGACCGTGTCCGACACGAACGCGAGCAATGTAGAGAAAACTAGTGTCTCTCCTTTCTGGCGTGTATACATGGGTGCTAGAAGAGTGTGGTGGCGAAGGGAAAGACCTCGCGGTGGTCTGTGGTGTCCAGCATAGCGGGCGGCGTGGCCGTGCCCACAACGGCGTGCATGCATGTTCGACATTGGCATCAGAATGTACGCTCGGCATTGGCCTCGGTGGTATCTCTGGTGTGTCAGTGATCGAATGAGGGGATGGGATTGAGGGTGCATCCCGACGGTGACCTAGCAGTGGCGGCGAGCATAGCCGTTCTAACCATGCCGATATCGGCATCGGCATCGTTTGGAGGCTGTGGTGCTCGAATCAAGGTGGGATTTGTTTCTTGTACGCCAAAATGAATTTGAAACAAGTTTCGTGTTGAAGGTTAGGTAACGAAAGTTTGTAACTAAGCCCCAAATTATACTAGCGCCATGGTGTGGTTCTTTTTGATAGAGATATACAGTTGGGCAAACTTTTTTGACACTTTTTAGATAGGGTTCCTTGTTGTTACACGTATGCATCGTGTATGGCAAATTTGGGGTCATTTGGAGATGTTCGAAAAAATCACTTTGCTTAAACGCATGCCGTTTCGTCTCACTGAAACCAGCTTTTCTAACAAGGTGATTTTTTCTACCTTCTCTGAATGACCTCAAATTTCATACAGCTGATCTTCTATAAATAGATAGATAGATTGTTTCGTTTTTACATTTTTCGAACTTTTTATTTCCCTTTATAATACCCAATTGATTTTCAGGTCAAAACCTCGAAAAACAGCATCATGTATGGCATCATTTTCGCCCTAAATTTTGTGAAACTTTCCCTTTTAGATATTCCTTGTTGTTATAGGTATGGCATCATGTATGCCAAATTTGGTTAGGTCTCACTGAAACCAGCTTTTGTAACAAGTTAGGTTTTTTTGACCTTCTCAAAAGGGATTTTTTTCTACCTTCTCTAAATGACCTCAAAAATCATACAGACGATCTTCTATACAAAGATAGGTAGATTGTTTCGTTTTTACATTTTTAAACTTTTATTTCCCTTTATAATACCCATTTGATTTTCAGGTCAAAACCTCGAAAGTTAACATAAGTAGATGGTGAATCCTTCCAAACTTCAAATACAGAGATAGATAGATTGTTTCGTTTATCATTTTTACCGTGAATAGTAATGACTACAAGAAATCGGTGATGGTTTATCATTTTTTGCGTGAAAAGTAATGGATACAACAAATCGGTGATGGTTTATCTTTTTTTGCGTGAAAATTAATGGCTACAACAAATTGTTGATGGTTTATCATTTTTTGCGTGAAAAGTAATGCCTAAAAGAGTTTATAATTTTTAACGCGTGAAAAATAATACAGAAAACCTCCCTTTAGCATACTTAGAGAGTGGAAGGTAACCGCCGACAGAGAGAGAGAGGGGTTATCCTGCCCGTTAGATCATACGATCAACGGTCGGCGGACACCATCCGCGTGACATGGGCTAGACCAATCAGGGCAATGTTGCACGTCTGCGAGAATTTGTGGAGGGAGAGGGCAAAACTAAGTAGTATCAAGAAACCAAGGGCACCTGTGTAATAAACAGACTAAGGAATTCAAATATGAGATTTGAAAAATGGAAAATGCGTGTTTTGTACAATGAAACCCATCTTGGCCTAACTCAAACTATTTGCAATACAAATATACATGAGTGTGAGAATTGTGGCCTCATTTAGACAAAGTATGTTTTGGGGAAAGCTGTTTTGGGAAGGGCTTATTGTGGAAAACCATGCACCTTCATAGCTACTAGGTGATTTGAGAAGTGGAAATTTGTGGTAAAACTTGATTTATCTATGACTTACCTATGTTTTGAGAAGTGGCAATTTGTGCTAAAGACTCCATGAGTAAGTGCCACTATTTTTTGGAATTTTTTACACATTAAATAACTCATTTAACTAGTTAATTCCATTTGTTGACTCTTTGTTGACCAGCCACTTGAGGGTAAAACTGAGCATATTGCACTAGCCAGTATTAGCACTCAAGGGGAAAACTGAGCACACAAAAAATGCTAGTATAATACTCGAGGTTATACCTGAGTATATCTAAATTTCCAGGGTTAGACTCGAGGACGCGTGTTGCGGTGCAGAAATGGAAGACGTGCAATTGTTGACGTGTAGATGCGGGTCGCGGTGCAGATGTCGAACAGTCGAAGACATGCAATCGTGGACGCGTGTCGCATTGCAAAAGTCCAAGACGTGCAGACGTGCAACGGTGGACGCGTAGGACGCGGGTCGCATTAACCACCCCTCGGCTTTATAGACGCCTCCTCCCACTATCTCTGTCACTCTCACTCGCCCACGCAACGCCGCCTCTCTCACATCCCATCATCTTCTCCAAAGCAAAAAACCCTCTCCCTCTCCCTCTCCTCTGCCGGCGAGATGGACAAGGAGAATGCCAATCCCATCGTCCACGACGCCGGCGGCTCCAAGCGCGACGCCTCCCTCTTCGACGCCGTCCCCTCAACGGACGTCGCCGCCGTCCCCTCAACGGACGTCACCGCCTCCTCCGCCGGTGCATCCGAGGCTGCTGCCGCCGGTCGCGGTCAGATCCCGCCGGGATATGACCCCTATGAGGATGTGCCGTATGTCCCGCCCCCGAACCCCTACGACACCTCCATGGAGGATGCATGGAGCGAGGTGATGTGCGTATAATTGACACGTTCGTTGGGAACCCTAAGAGGAAGGTGCGATGCGCACAGCAGTAAGTTTTCCCTCAGTAAGAAACCAAGGTTTAATCGAACCAGTAGGAGTCAAGAAGCACGTTGAAGGATGATGGTGGCGGAATGTAATGCGGCGCAACACCAGGGATTCCGGCGCCAACGTGGAACCTGCACAACACAACCAAAGTACTTTGCCCCAACGAAACAGTGAGGTTGTCAATCTCACCGGCTTGCTGTAACAAAGGATTAACCGTATTGTGTGGAAGATGATTGTTTGCAAAAAAACAAGTAAAACAAGTATTGCAAGTAGATTGTATGCGATGTAAAGAATAGGACCGGGGTCCACAGTTCACTAGAGGTGTCTCTCCCATAAGATAAAAGCATGTTGGGTGAACAAATTACAGTCGGGCAATTGACAAATAGAGAGGGCATAACAATGCACATACATGACATGATAAATATAGTGAGATTTAATTGGGCATTACGACAAAGTACATAGACCGCTATCCAAGCATGCATCTATGCCTAAAAAGTCCACCTTCGAGGTTATCATCCGAACCCCTTCCAGTATTAAGTTGCAAAACAACGGACAATTGCATTAAGTATGGTGCGTAATGTAATCAATAACTACATCCTTAGACATAGCATCAATGTTTTATCCCTAGTGGCAACAACACATCCACAACCTTAGAACTTTCTGTCACTGTCCCAGATTTAATGGAGGCATGAACCCACTATCGAGCATAAATACTCCCTCTTGGAGTTAAGAGCAAAAACTTGGCCGAGCCTCTACTAATAACGGAGAGCATGCAAGATCATAAACAACACATAGGTAATAACTTGATAATTAACATAACATAGTATTCTCTATCCATCGGATCCCGACAAACACAACATATAGAATTACAAATAGATGATCTTGATCATGTTAGGCAGATCACAAGATCCAACAATGAAGCACAATGAGGAGAAGACAACCATCTAGCTACTGCTATGGACCCATAGTCCAGGGGTGAACTACTCACTCATCACTCCGGAGGCGACCATGGCGGTGAAGAGTCCTCCGGGAGATGAATCCCCTCTCCGGCAGGGTGCCGGAGGAGATCTCCAGAATCCCCCGAGATGGGATTGGCGGCGGCGGCGTCTCAGTAAGGTTTTCCGTATCGTGGCTCTCGGCACTGGGGGTTTTGCGATGAAGGCTATTTGTAGGCGGAAGGGCAGGTAAAGAGGCGGCACGAGGGGCCCAGACGACAGGCCGGCGCGGCCAGGGCCTGGGCCGCGCCGCCCTGGTGTCTGGCCACCTCGTGGCCCCACTTCGACTCTCCTTCGGTCTTCCGGAAGCTTCGTGGCAAAATAGGACCCTGGGCGTTGATTTCGTCCAATTCCGAGAATATTTCTTTACTAGGATTTCTGAAACCAAAAACAGCGGAAAACGAGCAATCGGCTCTTCGGCATCTCGTTAGTAGGTTAGTTCCGGAAAATGCACGAATATGACATAAAGTGTGCATAAAACATGTAGATATCATCAATAATGTGGCATGGAACATAAGAAATTATCGATACGTCGGAGACGTATCAGCATCCCCAAGCTTAGTTCTGCTCGTCCCGAGCGAGTAAACGATAACAAAGATAATTTCTGGAGTGACATGCCATCATAACCTTGATCATACTATTGTAAACATATGTAATGAATGCAGCGATCAAAACAATGGTAATGACATGAGTAAACAAGTGAATCGTAAAGCAAAGACTTTTCATGAATAGTACTTCAAGACAAGCATCAATAAGTCTTGCATAAGAGTTAACTCATAAAGCAATAAATCAAAGTAAAGGTATTGAAGCAACACAAAGGAAGATTAAGTTTCAGCGGTTGCGTTCAACTTATAACATGTATATCTCATGGATAATTGTCAACATAGAGTAATATAACAAGTGCAATATGCAAGTATGTAGGAATCAATGCACAGTTCACACCAGTGTTTGCTTCTTGAGGTGGAGAGAAATAGGTGAACTGACTCAACATTAAAAGTAAAAGAAAGGTCCTTCAACGAGGAAAGCATCGATTGCTATATTTGTGCTAGAGCTTTTATTTTGAAAACATGAAACAATTTTGTCAACGGTAGTAATAAAGCATATGAGTTATGTAAATTATATCTTACAAGTTGCAAGCCTCATGCATAGTATACTAATAGTGCCCGCACCTTGTCCTAATTATCTTGGACTACCGGATCATCGCAATACACATGTTTTAACCAAGTGTCACAATGGGGTACCTCCATGCCGCCCGTACAAAGGTCTAAGGAGAAAGCTCGCATTTTGGATTTCTCGCTTTTGATTATTCTCAACTTAGACATCCATACCGGGACAACATGGACAACAGATAATGGACTCCTCTTTAATGCATAAGCATGTGGCAACAATTAGTGTTCTCATATGAGATTGAGGATATATGTCCAAAACTCGGAACTTCCACCATGATTCATGGCTTTAGTTAGCGGCCCAATGTTCTTCTCTAACAATATGTATGCTCCAACCATTAAGGTGGTAGATCTCTCTTACTTCGGACAAGACGGACATGCATAGCAACTCACATGATATTCAACAAAGAGTAGTTGATGGCGTCCCCGAAACATGGTTATCGCACAACAAGCAACTTAATAAGAGATAAAGTGCATAAGTACATATTCAATACCACAATAGTTTTTAAGCTATTTGTCCCATGAGCTATATATTGCAAAGGTGAATGATGGAAATTTTAAAGGTGGCACTCAAGCAATTTACTTTGGAATGGCGGAGAAATACCATGTTGTAGGTAGATATGGTGGACACAAATGGCATAGTGGTTGGCTCAAGGATTTTGGATGCATGAGAAGTATTCCCTCTCGATACAAGGTTTAGGCTAGCAAGGTTATTTGAAACAAACACAAGGATGAACCGGTGCAGCAAAACTCACATAAAATACATATTGTAAACATTATAAGACTCTACACCGTCTTCCTTGTTGTTCAAAACTCAATACTAGATATTATCTAGACTTTAGAGAGACCAAATATGCAAACCAAATTAGCAAGCTCTAAGTGTTTGTTCATTAATGGGTGCAAAGTATATGATGCAAGAGCTTAAACATGAGCACAACAATTGCCAAGTATCAAATTATTCAAGACATTTTAGAATTACTACATGTAGCATTTCCCGATTCCAACCATATAACAATTTAACGAAGAAGATTCAACCTTCGCCATGAATACTATGAGTAAAGCCTAAGGACATATTTGTCCATATGCAACAGCGGAGCGTGTCTCTCTCCCACACAATGAATGCTAGGATCCATTTATTCAAACAAAAACAAAAACAAAAACAAACCGACGCTCCAAGCAAAGCACATAAGATGTGACGGAATAAAAATATAGTTTCAGGGGAGGAACCTGATAATGTTGTCGATGAAGAAGGGGATGCCTTGGGCATCCCCAAGCTTACACGCTTGAGTCTTCTTAGAATATGCAGGGGTGAACCACCGGGGCATCCCCAAGCTTAGAGCTTTCACTCTCCTTGATCATATTGCATCATACTCCTCTCTTGATCCTTGAAAACTTCCTCCACACCAAACTCGAAACAACTCATTAGAGGGTTAGTGGACAATAAAAATTAACATGTTCAGAGGTGACACAATCATTCTTAACACTTCTGGACATTGCATAAAGCTACTGGACATTAATGGAACAAAGAAATTCATCCAACATCACCACTACTATTAAAAGAGCGAGAGAGTCCCATCCAACAAATCCTGGCCATTGAACCAATCTATTCAACGTCTGAGATTTGTTCCGTGTTTGACGCGGCAGACAACGCACTACACGGTAATTCCCCCACTAACCCACGTTTAGCGAACAAACTGCTATTCCTCCGTTTCCAGTGACATCCCCATCCCATCACCGCCGCAGTCCCAGGCTCCCGCGGCATGTCTCCCAGGCGACCGCCGCATCCCTCGAGATGGGTCTCGAGCGAGGGCTCCCATCGCCTCTGCCACGGAAGTGCCGGAGGAGGTGGCCGGTCGGGAGGCACCCGCAGCTGCTCCGCCACGGAGGTGCCGGAGGAGGTGGTCGGGCGGGAGGCTTCCACGGCTGTTGGTGATTCACGCAAGCAGATTTCAAGACCGAACGACGGCTGGGAGGCAACGCCACGGCCAACTCTTCTACTCCGTAATAGACCACCGCCGTCCTCCTCAAAAATGCCGCCCATCAACGCCGGTGGTGTCCCCAACTGTGGCCTCACCCCGTGATGCTGCCTCTCCACCATGTCCCTGCTGGCGCCCTTCTCCTGATGATAGACTATGCAAAATTTTCATACAGGTTGTTTTCGCGAAACATCTTTTGATTTGAAAGTAACAAAATATACTTTTTAGTATGGCTTTTCCAGGAGCTGCTCAAGTTAGGACACAGGAATCACGGCTGTTTGTGTTTATGGTATATTGAAGTGCAGTTCATGTCTAATTTTGTGTGATTCTATGGCCTGTGATTCATCCCTTCTATGCCATGCTTATTTTTGATTGTGCATGTATGCTTACATGCTTGGCGAGATATCATGGAACTGATGATGGTAGCGTGAGATATCATGTTATGTAATGCGTTACATACTCGTTGAGTCTATGCAAGTAGGCAAATATCTCAATTTGTGCGTGTTTCATGTTTGAAATTTCTGTCAAGGAGAAGATGTTTATTTATATTATATTTGGGATTGTATCTATTGATAGGTTTTTTTCTGAAGTTTTCTAGCCGATTATATAGCAACTCAATGATTTGGAGGTCTGACGTGGGGATTGCTGTGGAAGCACCGGCGATCTGGCATACAGGGACTGAAGGAGGTGTTTACCCAAGTGAGATGTGCAACAAGCAATCTAAGGTAAGTAGGCGATACATTCTTCGTCTGATAGTTCTAAATATCTGCATAATCGGTGAAGCATGTATCAAATGAAAATTGGGAAAAGAAGAATCTTGCATCCAATGCACATCACGCATGTTTTTCATCATGTGGTCTTTGAACAAGAAATTGTAGTGTTGTATCAGTAAGATCGGGCTGGCAATCCTTCTCAATCTCGGGTTTTGGCTGGGGCTGCTTCATCTTTCATCTCTCCCAGCGGCAAATGGCTGCGGTTGACTTTTGCTTGAGACTAAACTCAACGAGGAGCAGCATGCCAAGTGATAAGATAAATAAACATGTGCAGTTGTGTACAACTGAATTCAGTTCTAGATTATTTTTACAGGTTTGTTACTCAAATCCCCTTTTTCCTAATTACATTTCCAAGCATACCATGTTCCTTTCCCATTGTTCACCTTTTCTTAATTGCTTTCAAATTATTTTGGTTCAGCATCATAACGTATAATATCACTGAACATTAACTTCATTAAACAATTTTGCTATATTAATTTTGATTGGTGTCATCTCTGTCGAATTTTCAGATTCTGCATTAACCACCTGTGTTGTGGTGTTGGCGGATTCCTTTTCACATTCTTGGTTGCAATTTGCAAGCACAAATTTCCCCTACTGAAGATCTATTTCTTCAGTAGGCTGTATACATGATTAGTTGTTATCTTTTGTTGAACTGAGCTTTTGGGAGAATGGAAGCAGACCATGTTTATGTGCCGCAAAATGTATTTACTAGATTCTGACATTTTCAAAGGTTTTCTCCATACCTCGCAAGAAGGGATTTCTTGGTACAATTCCTAATCCAACACAATAACTTCTCATTTTTATAAGAACTACTAGGCACGGCATTGTTAGAGAAGTAAGAATTATTCCTTGATTTTTTGTGTGACCTATAGTGTACTAAGCATTTTAATTATTGTATTAAGAACGCAGATTTCGTGCTCCCGAGCTCGTTCAAAAAATTCAAAACCATATCTGTGAGTCTTAAAAAATTGAAAAAAAATATTCGGATGTAGTTCATGAATTATCCCACAAACGTGTAAAATATCAATTCCAAATACTTTGTATTCTGAGCTGTAAAAAAATAACAAAAATAGAAGTATGTTTCAAATCCCCAAATTTCATCAGATTTATCATTTTTGTGTAGCCCACAGTACAAAGAATTTCAAGTCACGATTTTACATGCTTGTGGGATACAACACTAACTAGGTGCAGAATTATTTTCAGATTTTTTTAAAACTTGTAAACCACGATTTTAAATTTATTTGAACGACGAGAGGTGCTTAAGAGCAAATGATACTTTCCGGACAGAGATTTGGTGCACATGAGCACCAGTGATCCCGTTTAAAAAAAAATCAAAAATCATACTTTTGAGTTTCAAACAATTCTGAAAAAAAATCCGCACATAGTCAATGATGTATCCCACAAACGTGCAAAAAATCAATTTCAAATACTTAATATTTTGAGCTACACAAAAATGATAAAATTTTAGATCTGAGTAGTCATTTTCAAATCTTCAAAACATATCAGATTTTATCATGTTTATCTAGCTCAAAATAAAAAGAATTTGGGATTGGGATTTTGCATGATTGTGGAATGTATCAATGACAGTCTTCAGAATTATTTTCTTGATTTTTATAACTTGTAAATTTTTTTTAAAATTTTTCTTAACATAGCGAGAGCACTGGAGCTCGGGAGCTAAAAGCACTTTTCGATTAATCTGACATGATAACAATATTTTATTTGCATCATCTACATATATTGTGTCTTTTGGGCACCTCATTTCCAGTTTATGATCTTTGTACTCTGTCGAGAACCTTTCATGCCTTCCAGCTGAATCCTTTCCCTGTCCAGAATTTGGATATAAGTAAAACTTGACATCTACTTCTCTCGGTAGTTCATTTGTTGTTAGTTTTACGTGTGCTAATGACAACTGTTGTTGCTTTTCCAATTGGTACACAGAGGTATTGCCCTTAGATACACGTTATTTTTTTGTCTTTCTTATTTTTGTATGGACTGTTCATACAATTGGCTATGAAGTCTGGAAGAAAACAACAATCTTTAGTACATAATGGTCACCCAATTTGCGCTGCCAGTAGTGTTCTTGCATGTGATGTCAATGGTTTTAGCATTTTGTTAGGCATACGTACGGGAGCCTTTGTGTTAGAAAAATTGCACACGTGATTCAGTTCCGTAATGCTGGTTCATAAATTTTCCTCAATTTCTTTTCCAGCTTGTCATGCTATGATAACCTCTTTAAAAAGTAGTTACAGAACGATGTCATTCCTCTACTTCAGTTTGATTTGTTTGTGTAGATATGAACTATTTATTTTGATATAGTAAATGTCGTCCCGCATCCAGGCCAGGATTTGAGCAGCGATGAGATGGTGCTCGCCAATAGAACCACTCTCAGCAGTCTGAAGTTGCTAAGTTTGTTGGTTGTTTCTGAGTTTTAAAATTATCTTCTCATATTGATGTTGATCTTGGATCTGTTCCTGATTTTCCTTGGTCAGACTCTTGGCATTCAAAAGGACTTGTAATATTGTGTTGCTGATGTCATGTGAAATAATCACACCTCGAGATCAAAATAGAAGTGATACATCTATTTTTGGACCCATATAATCTTACACTTATTAAAGGATATAGTTCACATATTTTATGATTGTGTCCTCTTATTTATAGAGACGTGCGTTGCACGTGCCCGTTTACTAGTAGCAAAAGAGGCAATGCGAAATAAAAGGCAGAATCTATCAAAACAGAACAGTCCGTAAAGATGGATTTTATTGAGGCACCAGACTTGCTCAAATGAAAATGCCCAAATTGAATGAAAGTTGCGTACATATCTGAGGATCACGCACGTAAATTGACATATTTTTCTGAGCTACCTACAGAAAGGCAGGTCGAAATTCGTGACAGCAAAGAAATCTGAAACTGCGCAGTAATCCAAATCTAGTATGAACTTTACTATCAAAGACTTTACTTGGCACAACAAAACACAAAACTAAGATAAGGAGAGGTTGCTACAGTAGTAAACAACTTCCAAGACTCAAATATAAAACAAAAATACTGTAGTAAAAACATGGGTTGTCTCCCATAAGCGCTTTTCTTTAACGCCTTTCAGCTAGGCGCGAAAGTGTATATCAAGTAACATCAAGAGACGAAGCATCAACATCATAATTTGTTCTAATAATAGAATCAAAAGGTAACTTCATTATTTTTGTAGTGAAGTGTTCCATACCTTTCTTGAGAGGAAATTGATATTTAATATTACCTTCCTTCATATCAATAGTAGCACCAACGGTTCGAAGAAAAGGTCTTCCCAATATAATGGGGCAAGATGCATTGCATTCAATATCCAAGACAACAAAATCAATGGGGACAAGGTTATTGTTAACCATAATATGAACATTATCAACTCTCCCCAAAGGTTTCTTTTTAGCATTATCAGCGAGATTAACATCCAAATAATAATGTTTCAATGGTGGCAAGTCAAGCATATCATAGACTTTCTTAGGCATAACAGAAATACTTGCACCAAGATCACATAAAGCATTACAATCAAAATCATTGACCCTCATTTTAATGATGGGCTCCCAACCATCTTCTAGCTTTCTAGGAATAGATGTTTCAAGTTTTAGTTTCTCTTCTCTAGCTTTTATGAGAGCATTTGTAATATGTTTTGTGAAAGCCAAGTTTACAGCGCTAGCATTGGGACTCTTAGCAAGTTTTTGTAAGAACTTTATAACTTCAGAGATGTGGCAATCATCAAAATCTAAATCATTATGAGCTACAGCAATGGGATCATCATCCCCAATGTTGGAAAAAATTTCAGCAGTTTTATCACAGGCAATTTCAGCAGTTTTAGCAATTTCAGGCAGTTTTATACGCTTTGCACTAGGAGTAGAAACATTGCCAACACCAATTATTTTACCATTAATAGTAGGAGGTGCAGCAACATGTGAATCATTAGCATTGCTAGTGGTGGTAATAGTCCAAACTTTAGCTACATTTTTCTCTTTAGCTAGTTTTTCATTTTCTTCTCTATCCCACCTAGCACGCAATTCAGCCATTAATCTTATATTCTCATTAATTCTAACTTGGATGGCATTTGATGTAGTAACAATTTTATTTTCAATATCCCTATTAGGCATAACTTTCGATTTCAAAAGATCAACATCAGAGGCAAGACTATCAACCTTAGAAGCGAGAATATCAATTTTATTGAGTTTTTCCTCAACATATTTGTTAAAGGCAGTTTGTGTACTAATAAATTCTTTAAGCATTGCTTCAAGTCCAGGGGGTGTGTTCCTATTATTATTGTAAGAATTCCCATAAGAATTAGCATAACCGTTACCATTATTATAAGGATATGGCCTATAGTTATTACTAGAATTGTTCCGATAAGCATTGTTGTTGAAATTATTATTTTTAATGAAGTTTACATCAACATGTTCTTCTTGGGCAACCAATGAAGCTAACGGAACATTATTAGGATCAACATTAGTCCTATCATTCACAAGCATAGACATAATAGCATCAATCTTATCACTCAAGGAGGAGGTTTCTTCAACAGAATTTACCTTCTTACCTTGTGGAGCTCTTTCTATGTGCCATTCAGAGTAATTAATCATCATATTATCAAGGAGCTTTGTTGCTTCACCAAGAGTGATGGACATAAAGGTACCTCCAGCAGCTGAATCCAATAAATTCCGCGAAGAAAAATTTAGTCCTGCATAAAAGGTTTGGATGATCATCCAAGTAGTCGATCCATGGGTTGGGCAATTTTTAACCAAAAATTTCATTCTTTCCCAAGCTTGAGCAACATGTTCATTATCCAATTGTTTAAAATTCATTATGCTACTTCTCAAAGATATAATTTTAGCAGGGGGATAATATCTACCAATAAAAGCATCTTTGCATTTAGTCCAGGAATCAATACTATTCTTAGGCAGAGATAGCAACCAATCTTTAGCTCTTCCTCTTAATGAGAAAGGAAACAATTTTAATTTTATAATGTCACCATCTACATCCTTATACTTTTGCATTTCACACAATTCAACAAAGTTATTGAGATGGGCAGCAGCATCATCGAACTAACACTGTAAAATTGCTCTCGCATAACAAGATTCAAGAAAGCAGGTTTAATTTCAAAGAATTCTGCTGTAGTAGCAGGTGGAGCAATAGGTGTGCATAGGAAATCATTATTATTTGTGGTTGTGAAGTCACACAACTTAGTATTTTCAGGGGTGGCCATTTTAGCAGTAGTAAATAAAGCAAACTAGATAAAATAAATGCAAGTAAACTAATTTTTTGTGTGTTTTTGATATAGAGTGCAAGACAGTAAATAAAGTAAAGCTAGCAACTAATTTTTTGTGTGTTTTGTTTAAGTGCAGCAAACAAAGTAGTAAATAAAATAAAGCAAGACAAAAAACAAAGTAAAGAGATTGGGAAGTGGAGACTCCCCTTGCAGCGTGTCTTGATCTCCCCGGCAACGGCGCCAGAAAACAGTCTTGATGCGCGTATAATTGACACGTTCGTTGGGAACCCCAAGAGGAAGGTGCGATGCGCACAACGGTAAGTTTTCCTCGGTAAGAAACCAAGGTTTAATCGAACCAGTAGGAGTCAAGAAGCACGTTGAAGGTTGATGGTGGCGGAATGTAATGCGGCGCAACACCGGGGATTCCGGCGCCAACGTGGAACCTGCACAACAAAACCAAAGTACTTTGCCCCAACGAAACAGTGAGGTTGTCAATCTCACCGGCTTGCTGTAACAAAGGATTAACCGTATTGTGTGGAAGATGATTGTTTGCAAAAAAATAGTAAAACAAGTATTGCAGTAGATTGTATGCGATGTAAAGAATAGGACCGGGGTACACAGTTCACTAGAGGTGTCTCTCCCATAAGATAAAAGCATGTTGGGTGAACAAATTACAGTCGGGCAATTGACAAATAGAGAGGGCATAACAATGCACATACATGACATGATAAATATAGTGAGATTTAATTGGGCATTACGACAAAGTACATAGACCGCTATCCAGCATGCATCTATGCCTAAAAAGTCCACCTTCGAGGTTATCATCCGAACCCCTTCCAGTATTAAGTTGCAAAACAACAGACAATTGCATTAAGTATGGTGCGTAATGTAATCAATAACTACATCCTTAGATATAGCATCAATGTTTTATCCCTAGTGGCAACAGCACATCCACAACCTTAGAACTTTCTGTCATCGTCCCGCATTTAATGGAGGCATGAACCCACTATCGAGCATAAATACTCCCTCTTGGAGTTAAGAGCAAAAACTTGGCCGGAGCCTCTACTAATAACGGAGAGCATGCAAGATCATAAACAACACATAGGTAATAACTTGATAATTAACATAACATAGTATTCTCTATCCATCGGATCCCGACAAACACAACATATAGAATTACAGATAGATGATCTTGATCATGTTAGGCAGCTCACAAGATCCAACAATGAAGCACAATGAGGAGAAGACAACCATCTAGCTACTGCTATGGACCCATAGTCCAGGGGTGAACTACTCACTCATCACTCCGGAGGCGACCATGGCGGTGAAGAGTCCTCCGGGAGATGAATCCCCTCTCCGGCAGGGTGCCGGAGGAGATCTCCAGAATCCCCCGAGATGGGATTGGCGGCGGCGGCGTCTCGCAAGGTTTTCCGTATCGTGGCTCTCGGCATCGGGAGTTTTGCGACGAAGGCTATTTGTAGGCGGAAGGGCAGGTAAAGAGGCGGCACGAGGGGCCCGGACGACAGGCCGGCGCGGCCGGGGCCCGGGCCGCGCCGCCTCGGTGTCCGGCCACCTCGTGGCCCCACTTCGACTCTCCTTCGGTCTTCCGGAAGCTTCGTGGCAAAATAGGAACCCGGGCGTTGATTTCGTCCAATTCCGAGAATATTTCTTTACTAGGATTTCGAAACCAAAAACAGCAGAAAACAAAGAATCGGCTCTTCGGCATCTCGTTAATAGGTTAGTTCCAGAAAATGCACGAATATGACATAAAGTGTGCATAAAACATGTAGATATCATCAATAATGTGGCATGGAACATAAGAAATTATCGATACGTCGGAGACGTATCACGAGGTAACTACGGTTTGCTTCCTTTTTTGTTCCCCATTCCTTTTTGAACCCTATTTTTGCTGGTGTAGATGGATCTGTAGATGGATGAGTATTGGGCTAATATTTGCGCCGATTTTATTCCAGTTTTTTTTTTATCCCTTCTTGATTTCGTTTAAGATTTGGGGTTCGGCCGTTCGGTTATTTTATGGAAGTAATAATGGGATCTCAATCAGTTAATTTATGCAAGTAATCATGGGATCTCAATCAGTTATTTTATGCACGAATCAAAAGATATGAACCGTTTAATTTTGCAAATAATCTGAAATGTGTTCAAGTTCAGATCTGGAATCTGTTTCTTTGCCTATGATGAATCGGTGGGCACAAAGTTTTACAGGGAGGGTTCAGCGAACCATTGCTGTGTACAAATCTGTTGTGCATGAGCTTTGGTTCGCTAACACCTTCCCTGTAGACATATAATCGTGTCCACTCTAACTGAGGCTGTCTCTATTTTTCCTAACTTTGTTATCATGCACATTAGTCATCGTTGCAACTCATTCACTAATAGTTCCCGTTTGATATGGATCAGCTGTCTGGCAGCGACGTCGACAGCGACGACGAGCACCATGACATCAAGACTCGCCAGGTGCTGCGGAGGCTGCAGGTCGGCCAGTACGTATCCTACTTCGCCAAGGGTGTCTACATGTGCCCCTTCTGCACTAGGAGGCTCGGCGGCACTGACTTCAACTGCCTCCTCACGCATGCCGAGAACATCGGCAACACCTTCCCCAAGGTTGGCGCGACGGTGAACCCCCACTCCTTCCGTGCCAAGCACAAGGCGCTCGGCATGCACCTCCGCAGCTTCCAGAGGGTGGAGATCTCCGGCGGGCGCATGCCTCCGGTCAAGCCCAAGGCTCCCAAGGGGAGCAACAAGTGGAGGCAGAGGCAGATGGGGTAGGCGGAGTCCTGGACGTGTGCTGGTGCTGCCTCCTATTTAGTTGTTAGCTAGGGATCCCTTGTTGTTATGTTGTTAGTATGATGGTGCTGTGAAGAACCTCGAACCTGTTACTATGTTTGGCTCCTGTATGCAGCTTATTATCTAGGGAGGGATCCCTATTATCTATCCCTATTCTACTATATGACTCGTGTGAATTTATCGTACATTCCCCGTAGATTTGCTTCTAGATTTAACTACATACATATGGACCAGATGGAGTACTAGATTGGGCTCCCTACTAGATTTGCTGCCATATTGGGCAAACAACGAGGGCCAAAAGGCACAAATAGTAATTGAAGAAAGACAGAAATGCAAGCTTCTCTAGATTTGATACTAATTAGGTGAAAAAAGACAAATAGAAGGAGGCGGAAAAGGTACTCTTAAAAGGGAAAATGCCAATTTGGGCCGAGAGAGACAAAACCCAGCTCCTGCTCACGTGCAACCAAACCCTATCTCGTCCTGTCCCACGCGGTCCCTCTACCAGCCCCACGCGACACGGGCCCACACGACGCGGCCCCACACGTTAGCACGGAACGGTCAACTAAACGGGAATCCTGCCGTCTGAGCTGCTTCTGCGGGTTTCAAACAAGGACTTGGGGAAAACTGAGGAAAAACTAAGGAGCTGGGGAAAACTGAACACAACTAAGGACCCGAGGGTACAGAAATAGAAATCCCTATAAAATAACACACCATATCATAAACCTTGGTCTCAACATATCGAATTCCGAAATCCTTAACACAATGTCTCCCAACCACACATATAACATAGTTTTGAACGAACAAGCCAAGCCAAATAGTTCAAACAAATGATAAGAAAGAGGACATAAGCGATAAAGAAATGGTAAACGCATATGCTTGTGCACTACCCATGCAAATCCCGTAGAGAAGGCCTAAATAGAACACTTCTCCCCCTTTGGCATCGAAACGCCAAAAAGGGGAAAAGCGCGATGCTACGCGTCCCATGGAGATCACTCGGAGTCCGTTTCGGAGGGATATGCATCATCACTGTCAGCCGCTGGAGGAGAGTCGCGAGCAATGCTGGCCCTCTGAATGCTCTGCTCAAGATCAGTCCACGGAACCTGGGAAGAGCGCCACACACTATAGGCGGGGTGAACTGGAGGCTGGGGCGGAGGTCCTTGCTCACCACTGAGCCTGTGAAGAATGACCGCCTGAGTATGCTGAATATCGGAGCGCTGACGGCTAGCCTCGAAGTTCTCCTTGTGAATTTCAATGTTCATGCATAGAACATTGCGCTGAAACCAACTAAGCTTCTTCACATTCTTCTGAATCACAGGGGTAGCAATATGGCGACCGGGTGCAAAGCCACTAGAGCGGGCATCTCCCATAAAAGAGCCAGAAGCAGGTGCAGCACGGGGAACTGGCTTCTTCTTGTAGGCTTTCTTGACAGTGTGACTCTCTGTAGGGAATCAACCCAAGTCTTCAGTAAGTGCAGCATTGTTGTTGATGAGAAGCTGAATATATGGAGCATAGGGCATAGTGGTCCTGGAGACCATGGCATCATGAATCTCATTAAAGATGAAGTCCATGATATCAAGAGTGAAATCTAATTCCTCATCACCATCATGAGCACACTGAAAGGCGAGATGCATAAGGTCCACAAGAGCTCCACGGATAGCATCATTGTTTCCACCACTTGGAGCAATGGTGGCTCGAAAGAAGCGGAGCAGCTGACCATAGATAGGAAGAAGCCCCTTGGTAGAACCAACAGCTCCAGACTCGTCATAGAGATCAAATAGCACCATCTTATCCGTCTTCTGAGGGCCATGGAGGCGGTGAACACCTTCCTCGGGAAGACCAAGAATCGAAGCAAACTGGCGCAAAGTTGCCTCACATTGGGTGGAGCTAGTCATCCACTGCATAGTGCGCTCTTCATCCTTCTTGAAGGCAAGTGTAGCAAAGAATTGCTTGATCAAATCAGGACTGTAGTCACACTGTATCTTCATAAGCTCCTGCAAACCCATCCTTCCTGTGACCCAAATGGCATCCTCAAAGTGATTGTTCACAGCCAGAAGCTCCACATTAATTGCTTGCATAGGTCTCACTTTCTTCATAGGTTCATATATATCCTTGAAGATATAACTCTGCTCCATGCACCAGAAGCGCTTATCCTCAATCTCGCGGTCCCTCTCAACATCCTCATACCAGTTCTTCATCCTGATAGCAGCATATGTGATAACATCCATAGACTTGTAGTTCTCCCTTGTTTCCTCGCCCTTCCGCCTCAGAGTGGCGGACTTCCGAGGAGCGTTCTGTGCAAGCTCATCACTCGACCTTGCAGTCCGAGAGTGCCTCCGAGAGGTATTACCTGTGATAGATAAAGATGGATAGCAAGGGGAAAAGAATGCTCATAAGTCATGTATGATACAGTAGTGTACTCTAGAAACATACTATGAGTTAGTAAAAGTTTAGTCATGATAGATTGAATCAAAACTGCAGCAGCAACATAGCTCCAAGCCGGATAATCCGGTGTCCCCTAGGGGCGGATAATCCGGCCATCGCGGGGGCCGGATAATCTGGCCCTGCGAATCTGCAGAAATCCCAAGCAAAAACTTGTCTAAAACCAGATCGGCCTCATAGCATGCAAATGGAGTATACTACACATGATTTGGAACAACTAGACAATATCCCCATCAAGAAAATAGCACATATAAATCACAACACCTAGGGTTAGGGATTGTGATCCATACCCTCATCCATTGGAGGACCCGCTTGGAGGGGATGAAAGCTAGGGGGGAGGAGCACCTGATCCACCCAAAAACTCCGAGAGGGAGCGGACGGGGTGGCTCCAGCGAGGAGGAGGAGTTCCGACGAGTTGAGGGAAGAGAGAGAGAGAGGGGCGTGGGGGAACTGGTTCTGGAACCGTTCACCCCGCGGCCTCTCTCTCAAAACTCGTCGAAACCTACCCAGGCCGGATAATCCGGCCCTAGGTAAGGGCTGATAATCCGACCAGGACGGATTTTCCGGGGTACCCAAAGGCCGGATTATCCGGTTTTCTGGAAAATTCCAGAATTCCGGGAATCCTGCCTATCTTTTGTTGGTTATTTGCTTGAGCCCATATGTGATGCAATAAGATATCACATCACATATAGAATGCAAATTGACCAATAAGATGGGGCAACCGAGATCATCCGACCGAAACTCCTCAAAATCCAAGTTTTTACCAAAACATGACATAGGAGCAAGATGGAAATGGCTTATAGATGAGTGTAGGCTTGGGTTTAGAACGATCGAACTATTAATGGTACATGATCACTCAAGTTTGCAAGATTCGAGCAAATAAGGCCAAACTAGAGTGATTTCCCATAAGAACATGTAGGTGTCAAATAAAATTCAATTAAGATCCAAATAACCTCAACTCTTCACAAAGAAGAGTGTGGTGGCCTAGGCCACCATATATGAGTGTTATGGCATCGAAGATATATCTTGGGCCCAAAACCACTACTCATCATTGAAGCTCACATATCAACATATGATATAAAGAGAATGATTTCTTAATTATGTTGGCATTATGGGGGAGGGATAGCTCAATAATTTAAAACGCACCCCCTATTTCCATGCCCACATCCAAACCAAATAAAGTTTTAAGACAAAGGTGTGTTTGCAAGATGGTCAAGCTATACTCCTTGAATCAATGATATTTAGCTCATTCCTCAAATAGCAAAACCTTGCTTCATCAAGAGGCTTCGTGAATATATCGGAAAGTTGATCTTTGGTAGGAACATAGCATAGCTCAATATCACCACGGGCAACATGATCCCTAATAAAATGATTCCGGATCTCAATATGCTTCGTTCTTGAATGTTGCACCGGATTATAAGCAATCTTGATGGCACTTTCATTGTCACATAAAAGAGGCACTTTGTCACAAGTGACACCGTATTCCTTTAAACTTTGCCTCATCCATAACAATTGAGTGCATCCACTTGCGGCGGCAACATATTCGGCTTCGGCGGTGGAGAGAGATATACAATTTTGCTTCTTAGAAGACCAACACACCAAGGACCGACCAAGGAATTGGCAAGCCCCGGAGGTTGATTTCCTATCATCCTTGTCTCCCGCCCAATCCGCATCGGTATATCCATTGAGAATGAAACTTGAGCCTTTAGGATACAAAAGACCATATCTTGGGGTATCAACTAAATATCGAAAGATTCTTTTGAGAGCCATCATGTGACTCTCCTTAGGAGAATCTTGATACCTTGCACACACACCAACACTCAACACTATGGTCGGTCTAGATGCACAAAGGTAAAGCAAGGATCCAATCATGGAGCGATATACCTTTTGATCCACCTCTTTACCATTGGGATCTAGTGCAAGATGACATTTAGTAACCATAGGAGTGGCTACACCCTTCATCTCGGTCATCTTGAACCTCTTGAGCATGTCTTGGAGATATTTTGCTTGATTCATGAAAGTCCCTTCTCTCAATTGCTTGATCTCCAAACCAAGAAAGAACCTCATCTCTCCCATCATAGATATCTCAAACCTATCGGTCATAAGCTTTGAGAATTCATCATTGAAAGCTTTGTTAGTAGAGCCAAAGATAATATCATCAACATATAATTGGCAAACGAAAAGCTCCCCGTTGACCCTCTTAGTAAAAAGAGTGGGATCGATTAGCCCGACATCAAATCCATGGTCTATATATCAACAATTCTTTAAGGTGCTCGTACCAAGCTCTAGGAGCTTGTTTGAGACCATAAAGTGCTTTATCAAGCTTATAGGCATGGTTAGGAAAGTTGAGATCCTCAAACCCCGGGGGTTGCTTAACATACACCTCTTCATGCAAAGGACCATTAAGAAATGCACTTTTCACATCCATTTGTTGTAATTTAAAGTTATGATGTGATGCATAAGCAATAAGGATATGGATGGACTCAAGGCGAGCCACCGGAGCATAAGTTTCTCCAAAGTCAATTCCTTCAATTTGGCAGAAACCTTGAGCCACCAATCTTGCCTTGTTGCTCACAACATTTCCAAACTCATCTTGCTTGTTCTTGAAAATCAATTTAGTGCCTGTAACATTGCGTCACCCCTTTGGCTTCTCTACTAAATTCCATACTTTATTGCGCTTGAAGTTGTTGAGTTCATCGTGCATAGCTTCCAACCAATCCGAATCTTCAAGGGCTTCAAATACTTTGGGTTCCACTAAGGAGATATAAGCATGATGATTGCTAAAGTTAGCCAATTGCCTTCTTGTGGTAACTCTTGCCCTTAAATCACCAAGAACCTTGTCATGTGTGTGTTCAAGACGTTCAAGTTGTCTTTCTCTTCTAGCAAGGCGATGGGCCTCGATCTCCTCCTTGGTTCTTCTAGGCCTTGGAGGTATCACTTGATCAACTTGATCGTTTGGGTCCCCGTCTTAACCTTCAATTTGAGCTTCCTAAATTTCTTGAGGATGCTCAACCTGATGTGCTTGATCTTGGACATTATCCGGTGAACAACAAATATCGAATGGACACTCATTGGAGCCATCATGAGTCCTTGGTTGATCTTGTCCTTGATCTTGTACATGAGAGGGAGGGTTTTCTTCTTGTTCTTGGGTTGGTGCATCATTAGCTTCAAGAGATGGAGTTTGTTGATGTTGAGAACATGAGGGCTCCACCGTGATAGAGCATAGTCCTTCCCGAGATGCCACACCGTGTCCCTCAATGGGGCGGAAAAATCCCACACCCATTCTTACTATGGCATCTTGAGGCATTTCATCACCCGCACAAACATCAACTTGCCCCACTTGGGAGCCATCATTCTCTTCGAACTTCACACTACAAGATTCGATGATAATCCCGGAGGATACATCAAAGACTCTATAAGTGTGAGATTCGGCACCTTAACCAACAAATATACCCTCCAAAGCTTTAGGAGCAAATTTAGAAAAACGAACTCCTTTGATCTTACAGAAACACTTACACCCGAACACCTTGAAGTATGGGATATTAGGTTTGGTGCCGGTGAGAATTTCATATGGAGTCTTGTTCAAGCCCTTACGGAGATAGAGCCGGTTAGAAGAATGGCAAGCGGTGGAGATGGCTTCGGCCCAAAAATTATAGCAGGATTTGTATTCCGCCATCATAGACCTTGCCATATCCATAAGAGTCCGGTTCTTCCTCTCCGCAACAC
This sequence comes from Lolium rigidum, assembly GCF_022539505.1. Classification (NCBI taxonomy): domain Eukaryota; kingdom Viridiplantae; phylum Streptophyta; class Magnoliopsida; order Poales; family Poaceae; genus Lolium; species Lolium rigidum. Next base: position 69,278,491 of record NC_061511.1, read on the forward strand.
CATTTTGTTGAGGGGTGTATGCAGCGTAATATTGATGTCTTATCCCCTCATGACTAAGAAAATCATTGAGAGTGTAGTTCTTGAACTCGGAGACGTTGTCACTTCTTATTGCCATAATGAGGAGATTGTGTTGTCGTTGCACCTCGGTAGCAAAGTCAATGAAGATTTGTTGAGTCTCATCTTTCTTCTTGAGAAAGTAGACCCAAGTGTATCTTGAATAGTCATCAACAATAACCAAGCAATGTTTCTTCGCACCAAGACTTGCATGAGTGGTGGGACCAAAGAGATCCATATGAAGGAGCTCCAAGATCCTCTTGGAAGAGATAATAGTCTTGCTTGGGTGCGGAGAGTCATGCATTTTGCCTTCAACACAAGCCCTACAAACACGATCTTTGGCAAAAGACATATTTTGCATTAGACCCACAATATGGTTCCCCTTGTGGAGACTTTGAAAGTTCTCATGTTGACATGGGCCAAGCGGCGATGCCACAACCAACCCACATCCGCCTTTCCGAATAGGCACATCGCACTTGTCGTGGTGGTCCCCGAGAAGTCCACCACATACAAGTTATGTTCGTGATACCCAACGAAAGCGTCTTGCCAAGGGCGGAAACGAAAAGTAAATTGTAACCAAGGATTTTGACAAGCATGACATCCACAAGAGTAATGTTATGTGCAACCACAACCTTGCCAAAACCCAATACCTCGGATGTAGAATTATCGCCAAAGGAGACGGTGATATGATTTATGTTGGGCCTCAACTCCTTGATGAGGTTCTTTCCGCCGGTCATATGACTTGTACATCCACTATCAAGTACCCATTTTGAACCTCCGGCAGCATAGTCCTACATGAGATCAATTCTTGGATTTAGGTACCCATTTTTCAATGGGTCCTCTTTGTTAGCAACAAGGGTCTTTGGGACCCAAATAGACCAAGCAACATAACCATCATATGGGCCAACATATTTTGCATAGACATCACCATAATAATCTTTAAATAGAACATAGTGAGGGTTATCAATTAACGCATCATCATCATTAATGGTTTTGTCCTTAGGGGCTTCACCATTAGTGATAGCTATCTTGTTTTCTTGTGTGGGCTTGGCCTTTTTCTTGTTTGCCTTCTTTGCCTTGGCATTATAGCCAAGACCCTCCTTCCCATTATTTGACCTTTGCTTACTCAAAAGATCATCCAAAGAGAGTTTACTTTGGGGAGAGGAGGCCTTAACAAGTTCATCCTTCAACCTAGCATTTTCCTCAACAATATTTGCATGATCACACGAAGAGGTAGAGGAACTAGGTATGTCATATGAAGAAGCCTAATTTGAAGTTGCTCATTAGAGTTGGAGAGGAGAGAGTATTCACTCTTCAAGGATTTGTGAGCCCTGTCTAGTTCATCTAGATCCTTCACAAGTTTCTCATGATCAACACCAAATTTGGCCTTTTCCTTTTTAAGCACTTTTGCTTTAGCCCTAGCAAGATCTCTAGCTTTAGTAAGCTTGTTAATTTCATCTTGAGGATCTTCAAGAATTTCTAGCCTCTCTTCAAGAGAAGCTATAGTTTCTTGATGTTCCTCAAGAGCATTTTTAAGAGCATGTATTTCAAGAGAGTCCTCGCTCTCTATTTGACATTTTTTTTATCAAGAGTATCATCTAGTTGTGCTAGACGAACCATGAGATTTGAAACATGCCTTTTAGTGTCACCTTGTAAGTTAAGAATGAACTCATCAAAATCAAGCATTTCTTGTTTCACTTTTAAACTAGCATGATTAACCCCTAGATCATTTGATATGTTAGGCATAGAGGGGTTAGGGGATGATACCTCGGAAGATTTAGCCATAAGGCAACTTTCTTCCTCTATATGAATGTCCTCATTGAGGGATTCAATTGGTGATGAAGTGTTGTTGGAGAGAGAGGCAAGAGCCACCAATCCATTGGAAGTTTCATCTTCTTCATCATTATCATCCCCGGATGTCTATTCTTCTTGAGTTGATAGCACAATAGATGTATCCAAGGAGGACCTTGCCATGAAGCAATGTGAATTCTTGATTTGAGGATTCTCATTGGGGGAATCAAAGAGAGATGAAGAGGGAATATTGGTGGTGGCAATGGCGGCCACTTCCCTTGAAGTTTCTTCTTCATCACTACTACTCTCAACTTCCTCGGAAGGATACTCTTCCTTAGTCACAAGCACAATTCTTGATGGCCTCTTTTCCTTCTTACTCTCGTTGTAGAATTTCTTGTTGGGGACCTTTGGAATTTTGCTCTTATCTTTGGGAATGAGCCTTCCACCACGAGTTTCCCTATGCTCATAGGGGCATTGGGCGATGAAATGATTCCTATCACCACAATTGTAGCAAGATCTTGTTTTTGGGACCAAACTCTTGAACCCACTTGAGTTGTTTCTCTTGATGTTGTCTGCGGATAGGACATACTCCAAGATGTCCTATATGGTTCTTGAGGGTTCACTTCTTCCACGGAATTGACCGCCAAGGCAAGGTTGGTCCCTCTTGACATCCCAATGGCTCGATTGCGAGAATCATGAGAGTTTTGCTCGATCACCTTGAGAGCTTGCAACTCGTGCACCGCTTGTTGAGAAGTGAGAGCGGAAAAGCATTCTCTCCCAACAAGAGTCTTGACATCAACGGGTTCAAACGGCATCATGCAGTCAATATACTTATCTTTGATCCAAGAGTCATCAATGTGTTTGGCACCCACATTCCGGAAAGCATCGGCAACGGTGATAAGTCTTCTATACATGACTTGATGATCTTCATCCGGTAGCCTCATGAATCCTTCGGCTTGATTTCGAAGGGCATTATACTTGTTCCTTCTCATGCTATCACTTCCCATGCAACTAGCGGCCAAACCATCCCAAGCTTCCTTGGCGGTGGAGAAATTCCGAACAAGAGACAAGTTCTTTGTCCCACACTAGTTTGAATCATGTGCAAGGCAATGTCGTTGAGTTGATTATCAACCTCTTCTATTCTAGTCAACTTGTCGGGGTTGTAAGGCTTGAAGCCTTCCAAGATGATTCTCCAAAGTTCATTGGAGGCACTGCGAACATGAGAGCGAAACTCAAATTGCCATGTATCGAAATCTTTATCATTAAACTTAGGTGAGTCGCCCCGAATGTTTATATGAGGATGAGGAACCGGGATATCGGGAGAGTGGAAAGGCGGAGCCACTAGATTGTAGCTAGCACCTCCACTAGTTCCCCTAGGAGAAGCAACGGGGGTTTTAATAGTGTTTAAGTTATCACCATCCTTTTCCCCTATGGTGGGGATGACGGAGGGAGCCGCTGGCAAGTGGTCGGAAATTTTTTTCATCAAGATTTCCATTTGGGCTTCCATGGCGGACCTCAAGGATGCTTCCATCGACTTGAGATTATCCATGGAGACCGGCTTTGCGGCCCCTTCCGCAAGTGCGTCATCCGGCATACTCTTAGGCGGTTAAGCCCGAAATAAGAGCCGAGGCTCTGATACCAATTGAAAGGATCGTATGCCGCACCTATAGGGGGGGGGGTGAATAGGTGCTAACTAATTTTTAGTTCTTTTTCAATTTAGGCTTGACACAATAGTAAATTCTCTAGATATGCAACTATGTGAATTTACCTATATGACAAGGTCAACGACTAAGCAAGATATAGCTACACAATATATAGGGGAGATAATAGGATAGAGGTAACCGAGAGTGGAGCACGCGGAGACACGGAGTTGATTCCCGTAGGTCCCTTCCTTTGCAAGAAGGTACGTCTACGTTCGGAGGAGTGTGGTCGCTATGAAAGCCAGACCAACGACACGAAGGCTTCACTCAGGTCTCCCGTGAGCACCGCCACGAAGGCCTAGCCCACTTCCACTAAGGGATTTCCTCGAGGCAGAATCCGGACCTTTACAAGGTTCTTGGGGCACACATCCACAACCAAATTGGAGGCTCCCAAATCTGTAACACAACAACAAGAACAATATCAAGTACAAATATCTAGGGTTTCTCAAAAGAGGAACACTAGCAAAGGGCCCTCAAGCATATGAGGGGAAATGCAAATCGCTTTGGTGAAGATGTAGATCGGGGTCTTCTCCTTTGAATCTCCAAAGATCAAGAGTCTTGGTTGGGTGGAGGAGGAGATCTTGTGAATCTTGAGTTTCTTGAGTTGGCTCTAATGGTGAAAAACTTGGGGAATGATTGAGCAAACAAGGAAGGAAGAAGAAGGGGGGTATAAATACCCCCTTCAAAATCCAGCCGTTAGGGCTTCTCGCAGGCCGGATAATCCGTCCCCCCCCCAAAATCCGGCCCTGGGGAAAATCCGGCCCCTGTCTAGGGTAGTACTGAGCCAGTTCGTCCAAAGTCCTTAGCCGATTTTTGGGGGCCGAATATTTTGCAAATATCCGGCCCGGAATATCCGGCCTGGGAAAAACTCCCTGCTTCTTTTTGTCTCGTTTTTCAACACGAAACACCCATATACATGTATATATATATTCTCTGCACCACTTCATCAAATATTAGTGTATCACATATATTGACATCAAACATTCAAAACATAAACCGAGAGATGTTCTTTCAGTTGCACAGATTATTTTTTCTAGTGAAAAATGCGAACGCAAAACTGGACACCAAAACTAAAGTAATAAACGGCTTAATAAGCTACTGATGTCTGCGACCGAGACTTATTTAGTCTCAGGCAACTGATCTCTAGGGCGCTCCCTAAAAAAGGCTACTCCCAAACCAAAATGAAAAGTATGTAGTACTAACAATATTATAATGTAGTTAAAATTGTCGGTATAAATAGATACAAAGTCTCACACGTCAAAAACAGAACCGAGCCAAACCTTAACATTAGTGCGTCGCACCCTCTAAATCCAATCGACGATTGCCTCCGTCCAATGTCGTCGTCCACACATCACACATTGTTGGGAGGGGGTTGTCGTCTCTCATCTAACGGAAATACTTTCTTTGTTCATGTATACAAGGCCACTAATACTAATTGAAAAAATGATTAGATTTTTACCTCGTAAGATGATGTTCATTAATGCGAAAGTTACATGCAACCATAGAGAAAGAGCCACCACATGCGACATGGTACATAGCCCAGAAACGAGAATATTTTCACATAATTAATCATGATATTTATTAGTTTGCTTTTTTGATACCTAAAATACGAGTTTGACCTTATATACAAGAACATATGGAGTAAGAGCTTTGCTTAGGTTTTTGTGTCGTTCGTGGCATCATTTTGATAGGGTTGACGTGTTGCTACAAGTAAAAAAATACTTGCTATAATCTCGTATCGGTGAAGCTTGATCCACTCTTGTTGAAGAGCTTGGGAATTTGTGGCCATATGGTTCTTCATTGGCTTGTTTTCGGCAGGTGTGCCTCTATGGGCTGCATGTAGGGTTGATAACGACACCGTCGTTTCAACAACCCTTTCTTTGTACATATTTCTTCTTCCTTTGGACACAACATGCTACTAAAGATAAGGTCATATTTCTGGGTTATGTTGTCTCTAAGCATGGAGTAGAAGTAGATGTGTCTAAAATTGAAGCTATTCAAAATTAGCCTACTCCCATGAATGTGAGTCAAGTAAGAAGTTTTCATGGTCTTGCTAGGGTTTTTAGAAGATTTGTGCCCAATTTTAGTACTATTGCTGCACCTTTGAATGAATTGACTAAAAGGGTGTTGTCTTTGAGTGGGGCGTAGCCCAAGATCATGCTTTTGATGAACTGAAGAGATTGTTAACTTCTGCATCGTTGCTTGCACTTCCTGATTTCAATAAGCAATTTGAGATTGAATGTGATGCTAGTGGTATTGGAATTGGTGGTGTGTTGATGCAAGAGGGTCGCCCAATTGCATATTTTTCTGATAAACTTTCTGGTGCTAAGGTGAACTATCCTATATATGATAAAGAATTGTATGCTTTAATTAGAGTTCTTGAGGTTTGGCAACATTATTTGTGGCCAAAATAATGTATCATACATTCTGATCATGAAGCTTTAAAATATCTGAAAGCTCAATCTAACTTGCATAGGCGCCTTGCTAAGTGGGTTGAGTTCATTGAGTCTTTTCCATAAATTATTAAGCATAAGAAGGGAAAATATAATATTGTTGTTGATGCTCTATCTAGGAAGAATATGCTATTAACTCAACTTGATGTTAAAATTCGTGGATTAGAGATACTATGTGATTTGTATGCTACTGATCATGATTTTGCTGAACCATATCGCTTGTGTGCTATTGGTAAAGCATGTGAGAAATATCACATACATGATGGGTTCTTGTTTAGAGCTAACAAACTATGTGTTCCAGAATCGTCAGTGCGTTTGCTCTTATTGCAGGAATCTCATGCTGGAGGTTTGATGGGTCACTTTGGGAGTGAGAAGACGCTACTCATGCTAGCTGACCACTTTTATTAGCCAAAGATGAGGCGGTATGTGGACAAATATGTGAAGAGGTGCATTTCTTGCAACAAGTCCAAGCCCAAGCTGAAGCCTCACGGTATGTATACTCCTTTACCGGCACCTACTACACCATGGGAAGACATTAGTATGGATTTTGTGTTGGGTTTGCCGCGTACTAAGAGAGGCCATGATTCTATATTTGTGGTAGTGGATAGATTCTCTAAAATGTCACACTTTATTGCCTGCCACAAAAGCGACGATGCGTTGCATATTGCTAACCTGTTTTTCAGGGAGATTAATTGTACGTCTACATGGAGTCCCGAAGACTATTGTTTCTGATTGTGACGTGAAGTTTATGTGCTACTTCTGGAAGACGCTTTGGAGAAAGCTGGGGACGAAGCTACTTTTCAGTAGTACTTGTCATCCCCAAACTGATGGTCATACTGAAGTGGTGAATAGAACATTGTCATAACTGTTGAGATCCATGATCAAGAAGAACTTGAAGGAGTGGGAAGATTGGTTACCGCATGTGGAGTTTGCTTATAACAGGGCGGTACATTCTACCACAGAGTTGTGTCCCTTTGAGGTGGTGTATGGTTTCAAACCAATTACTCCACTTGACTTGTTGCCTTTGCCCATACATGAGAGAGTCAATATGGAGGCATCAAAGAGGACAGATTTTGTGCGAAAGATTCATGTGAAGACTAAAAAGTTGATAGAGAAGAAAGGCAAGAACAATGCTGCAAGGGTGAACAAGAAGCGCAAGGAGATGTTGTTCAAGCCTGGTGATATGATCTGGGTACATTTTCTCAAGGATAGGTTCCCGAAGCTACGGAAGTCCAAGTTGCTTCCTCGTGGTGCTGGTCCTTACAAAGTGCTTGCCAAGATCAACGATAATGCATACCCGATAGATCTTCCAATTGATGAGTTTGGTGTCAGCAATTCTTTCAATGTGGCTGATTTGACACCATATGACGGAGAAGACCTTGGAGCGTCGAGGTCGACGCCTTTTGAAGGGGGGGAGATGATGAGGACATCCCTACTACACTACTACCTCCGTCATTGCAAGATGAAGACGATGCTGCTGTGAAGCTCAAGTCTAATGAAGTCAGGATTGGACGAATGACACGAGCTCGTGCGAAGCTACTCAAACAACAGGTGAACTTGTTCCTAAGTGATACTTTGATCGATGAGAACTTTATACTTCCTAAGTCCTATTACTTATGTATGATCAGGTATGAAGAGGGAGCAAGCATCGCACGAGGAGGACAGGAGCAGCTGGACAAGAAGCTAGACGTAAAGCTGGACATGGAGCTGGACATGAAGACATCCCATGGACGCGCGAGGGAGGAGCCGGAGGCATGCGCGAGGGAAGAAGAAGAAGTCCAGGTCGGCTCCAGGCCCGGCCAGACCGGCCGCCACGCCGGCCGGCCCGGTCCCAGGCCCGGTTCAACCGGGCGCCCGACCGACCGAGCCCGGCGCCAACCGGACCCCCAAACCGGTGCCAACCGGGCACCGTCAAAAATGCCCCGGCGTCTAGCCCGGTCACCACCTGGCGCCAGGCCCGATTTCAACCGGCCTGACCCGGTCCCAGGCCCGGTCGACCGGCTCCTGAGCCGGCCCTGTCCGAGTCTGTCTCGGCCATATCCCGATCTGGGTCGGTTATTCTTGTATTTTCTCGAACCCTGGTCGTCCTGAACCCCTATATAAGTGCCTAGGATGCCCCCAAATTAGGTTTAGACCACGTTTAAGATAAACCCTAGTTCATAGTTGATTGCTTTGCAACTCTATCGAATTCATACACCATATTGCTTTGATATTTGTGTATACCCTGAAAAGTCTTGTGTGATCTGCTGTTCTATTGGGAATTAGACGGTTGCAACTTACCGCTTCGTGGTCAGCGGCTACGTGCGCAAGTGTGTGGAGTTGCGAATATCTTGCAGGGTTGAGAGCTGTTGCATTGGTGACAGGGACCAATCGAGAGATCTCGTTGCGTCATACAAGTTATCATCCACTTCATCATCAATTATCTCTGTTGTGTTCATCTCGTGATCATCATCACCACCGTGCTTACTGAGAAGATCGGGCAACCCCTTATCAGACGCGCAAAGTGTCCGCTCGCGGCTGTACGGGCCCGCCTAGCAGCGAGCCTGTATCGAGGGCATCGCTTCCGCGGTCAACGCTCCCGCGTCTGCGCCGCAGCCTTCGCCATCAATGGCGCGACTGCCTGTTTTGCACGCGCATTGGCGGGCGGCGGCTGGGCTTCTCGCCGCCTTCAATGGCATCGTATCCGCGCGCGGCCGGCCTTAAAGGTCCACCGGCCCCGTTCCTTCATCGCCCACACATCCACTCGCACCACCACCGCCGCAGCACCATGGGGAAGAAGAAGAACGACTTCGAGGCGTCCGACAGCGGCACGAAGAAGGACGAGCGGCCTGGCAGGGTGGCGCTGCCTGTCAGCATCGGGAGGCTGATGCACGCGCACTGGACGCCGTGCGACACCTGGAGGGACGTGCACATGCCTGGCGGCTCAGCTACCGCTGGGTGCCCATCCCTCCGGTGCCTGCGCGCAAGCCAGATAGGACCAACGAGATCCGACGTAGGAGGCGGTACCTGCCGGAGGGCCTCCGCGCCGATCCGGCGTACGCCATCGACTCCTATAGCTAGCGTACGTATCTCTCGACCGAGAGGGATCGGAGGAGGAGGGCGGGCTTCATGGGCGACATGGATTTTCCTTTCGACCGTCCACCGCCGCCTCGTCCTCGAAGACAGCAGCCGCCGACGGGTGCGCACCAGGCGTCGACGCGTACGCAGTACAACAACGACGATGACGACGATGAGTACGACGACGACGAAGACTACATCGAGGCGCTGGCGTACCACAACGAGGAGGTCAAGGACGACAGTGACGACTACGTCGCGGTCGTCTTCCAGGAATGGCAGCTGGCCATGGCGGAGGGCCGCAACTTCGAGTTCCCGGACAACATGACGGACGATGAGATGGCGAAGCTCGGCGTCCTCATCTCCAAGAACGACCCACCTGTGCAGCCGCCGCTGCCCCGCTACGCCACCGGCTTCATGCCGCCAGGCCTGTCGGAGGATGAAGCCCTTCGACTGGCGCTACAGGACTCGGCCGCGCCACAACCGCCGTACAACCCCTGGGTTCCTCCACCGCCGCCACATCCCTGGGCGCCTCCACCGCCGCCACAGCCACAACCCTGGGCTCCTCCACCGCCGCCACAACCATGGGCGCATCCACCGCCGCAACAGCCCTGGGCGCCTCCACCGCAGCCAGAGCCCTGGGCGCCTCCACCTCAAGCACCGCCGGCGCGCCCGGCGTACGTTCCGCCGGTATCCAACTGGTCCTGGACGGTACCGGAGCTCATCGTGCTCGACAACGACGAGGAGCAACAGTAGGCGCAACCGTTTAAGTTTTATTTTAGTGTGTTTAACTATGTAATTTATGTTTTCACGTTAAAAAAAATGATTCGAGCGAAAAAATGCGTCGAGCCGCTGGAGCCACCCCGATGCAAACGGACGCACGGTCGATTTCGACCATTTCGACCAACGCAAACGGACGCCCACGAACATTTCCGAATGCTAAAATGCATCGCGCCGCTCGAGCGGATACTGCGTCGGCACCAGGTAGGTGGAGTTAATAAGTGCTGTGCCCGTGTTGCAGGGGTTTTGGTTCTGTGGTCGGTACAATTATACGGGTCTCAATTGTAGTATTGTGTGAAAAAGATGTCCTGCTGCGGGGTCCAACCGCAAAACCACAAGCCTCTCTGGATCCCATCTCGAAACATCCACTTTATTCCTGCTACTCCCTCCGTCTCCGTTTAACACGTACACACTTTAAGATAAACTTTGACAATTGATTTGATCAATAAAATATAAAAAATTTGTCTACAAAATCTATATCATTAGATTTGTATGAAAAAAAGCTTTCAAATGATATAATTTTTATAACATATATTTCATATTTTATTGATCAAAATAATGGTCAAAGCAATTTCTTAAACTACGTGCATGCCTGTTAAACTGAGACGGAGAAAGTACTAAAAACAATATTTTATTCCAAACAAAATAGATCAACGGAAAAGGAAACAGCGGACGACGGCGTTCACACACTCCAAGCACCCATCCCGCGTGAACGGAAAACCGGCCCCGAACACGTCACGTCACCCTCACACCGCCCCCACCGGCACGCGGGCCCCATCCGCGTCACCACCAGCCAGCGACATGCAGGCCCCATGGAACTTGCCCCACAGTCAGTGACGCGTAACAGCACCTTCCGGAAGACCCGCCGCTGACGCGAAACCCCCCTCGATTAAGCGAAAATTTCTTAATTCCGAAGGCAAAAAGGCGAAAACAGACGCGTCCCAACGTTTCGTCATCTCTCCCTCTCTCTCTCCCCTGCCTATAAGAGATCCGATTCCCCACCTCCTCCAAATTCATCCACCAAATTCTCAAAACCCTAGCAGCCAAATCCGACCCGATTCGAAGAGTTCTCGTCTCGCTTCCGTGGAATCCTATTAGTCCGTGCTCCTGAATCTTAATATTAGTTGGTTCATCCCTCTGTATGACCACCTGCATCAATTGCACGCTATACTCGCCCTACAACTGCAATCGACCTTTCTCAATTGCTACACTCGTAGATTACGATACAACAGGATACAATTGGTTGTCACCGTCTCACTGTTTGGTGCTGGTTTGTAGGTTTGACTTGTAGCACCTTAGTTGGTGGCTTGGTGCTAGGCAATGATTATTGTGATCATTTCGGTTGAGATGTCAACTTCTCCTCTTGCATCTAACCTGGCAAATTCAGTAAAATGAGATTTGACTATGAGGGAGCTGCCATGAATTAGATTATGTGCAATGTGGTAGCATCACAGAATGGAATTTATTTGTTCAATTGGCTTCAGGCAAGATGCACTTTGTCTTGCTTAACTTGTAATATCCATTCTAATAGCGGCAAAAGTAACACATACGTGTAGTCGGACACAGGATATGTGACACACTGCTTACACGCCTAAGAGCAATACAGTGTTACTTGATTCAACTAGCGTGTTTCTTGCAAATTCTTGGTATGGGGTTAGTAGCATCTTCTATGAACTGAATGTTATCTCCATGCTCTCTGTCTCACAAAATAGCCTCACTGATGCTGAATGTTCAATTTGTCAGGTTGACGAGTCCGTCCAGGAGCTGGACCGCCGTGTTCCACCGGTTGTGAAGGAGGTGCCGACCTATGCCCGCTCTGCGGCGGCTGAGGTGCACAAGACCGGCTTAGTTGGCACAGCCACGGGCCTGGCCAAGTCGGCCATTGTTCGCGCTGAGCCAAAGGCTCGCAACCTCTACACCCGCTACGAGCCTGTGGCGGAGCGCAAGGCTGCCGAAGCTTGGGCTGCCCTCAACCGTCTGCCTCTTGTTCCATCGGTGACCCGGGCTGTCCTCCCCACCGCTGCACAGCTCTCAGCCAAGTACAATTCTGCCGTGCTTGACGGGGCCAAGCGCGGGAACTCTGTTGCCACTTACCTCCCGCTTGTCCCCACGGAGCGCATCGCGAGGGTGTTCTCCTACCCTCCTACCGACGCTGCTGCAACCTCGGCTCCTGAGATGCAGCCCATCCCAACGCAGTAATGATGATAATTTCATCAAGCCTGAATTATGTTACTCCCTAGTAGCTAGTATCTTGTGTAGTGTCTTGTGAACTGGGTTGTCGTGTGGATGTTACTACGGTTTCTGCCTGTGTAAGGACGTGACTTGTACTGTGCTGCAGCATCTGCTTTGAGTTTTAGTTTGTTGCATGAACCATTTGTAATGTTTTAAATCCAAATTATATGATAAATCCATCTGTAAATTCACCATTTGCTGTGTCTGTTGTATAACTCAGTTATTTCTCATTCTTTGTAGCAATTCCTGAATGTATTTAGACTCCATTGCTCTAATGGCGAGCCAGTTTAGTCTTCAACTATTTCCAGCTCTCGAGCATATTCCATGGTAGAATAGATCTTATCAGAAGATTTAGCATGGGGTTGGGATGTTTTACTCAAGCAAATGGAGTACCAATTTCTCAAGCTTTCCGTCACGAATTATGTTACCTAATAGCTAGTATGTTGTGTAGTGGTGTCTTGTGGACTGGGGTATTAATCTGTCTGTATGGATGGCTGTTGCTGCTGTGCTGCAACATCTACTTGAGTTTTAGTTTGCTGCATGAACCATTTGTAAGGCTTTAAATTTACATGATAATCCATCTGTAAGTACCATCTGCTGCGTGTATGTTGTAACAAATCATTTATCTTCTTTTGTAGCAATTCCTTGAATGTATTACTCAGTTGCTCTAATGTTGAGCCAGTATAGTCTTCTACTCCTTCCAGCTCTCCTGCTATGTTACATAAGAATTATTAGTTGTGCATGCTTCATCAGGGTAGAATAGTTCTCGTCAGAAGATTTACTGATTTAGGATGGGTATGTGATTTTGACCCGAAACAAATAAAATGGAGTACCGATTTCCAAAGCTTACATCAGGATGACAGCTCCAAACGCGCGGCAGATTTACAGCATCCATAGGACAGCATCTACCTTAAAACAAACTGATCCGAAATATACTGGACCATTCGTCAGTTCTTTTCTTCACTCCAACACACATGCCAGTTCATTATAACAGCAGCAGAACAATTCTTCGCAACCATGCTTCCGTGTTTTGCTGATTTTGGAATTTTTCAGTCGAACAAAAAAATAGCACCCTCTTCTTTCTCTATTGCCAGATCTTCGATTTTAAGAGAACACATCTCTAACGCAGACACCTGCTTCCATACTAGCCAGCGAACTAATTCTTGTAACTAAAAACAAAAAGTAACACTGAAGTATGCAATAGGTATAGTCCAGAACTTTTTCATGACAACTTATGCACTGAGATCTCCTGAGCTCTGACATGCTCTCCAAATTGGAATGATCATACAATACCAAATTGGAGTACTTTAGACTACATATATCTAGATAGTTCCACAAGCATAGCTCAAGTAAACATCTTAAGAAGCTTCAGGGCATGGCATATCCAAAAGAACAGAAACAAAAACACAAATGGGCTGCTAATTTGCTACGCCATCCTTAACTTTGCATCCGAGATCTGACAGAACACTCGGGTCACCTCACCTATCGGCATCAGTACTTGGTACCAACTGAGCCCAACACTTAACAAGACTCTCAGCATTATAAAGCTCCCAGGCTCCCTACTCAGCAAATAGAGACTTGCAGCTTGACAAGATGTCAGATAATACTAACCATATACCAAAACACCATACTAGAGCTATGCTTGAACGCCTGAAGTTAGAGCATCTCCACTCGTCTCCCCGACGAGGCCCCCGAACGATGTTTTTTCCATCCGGACGGCGAAATTCGGCCCAGTCGCGTCCCCGGTTCCTCGATTTCGTCCGGATGTGGGCCTAAATTCATCCGGCGATCCCAGGCCATCCCCGGCCCCCCGGGGAGCTCTCGGGGACTCCGGACGAAACAAAAGCGCGCGAAACGGCGAGGAAACTTCCCGCGCATCTGGTGGCCCCAACTTGTCGGCGAGAGACACCGATCGTCGTCCTCATCGCATTTCCACGCGGCGAGTTAATGCTGTCGCGTCGGCTTCCGCGCACGCATCGTCTTCCACGCGGCATTAATCGCTGTCGCCCGCCGCGCCCGCCGCGCCTATTTAAAGCCACTCCGCTCGCCGCGACGCCCCTGCTCCACTCTTCCTCCATTCTCCCTCCCCTGCTCCACTCTTCCTCCACCTCCAACGATGGCGTTCTCCGACGACGACGGCGCAGCCGCCAATGGCTTCCCCAGCCGGTCGCTCCACCAGTGGGAGGGCCACCTCCTCCACCAGGCGGGGTACCCCTGCCCGCCGGACACGAGGCCTCCCGGCGGCTAAGTCGTGGCGGCGTACCAATCCCGCCACCGCCTCGGGGCGACGCCCTCGACGCCGACATCGAGGAGGCGCGGCTAACAATGACGGACGAGGAGCGCGCCGACCCGCGCCACCACCCCGACAACTACACGCGGTGGAACTCCTACTTCCTCCGGCGGTGGGAGCGGGAGCTGGCGGCCTACGACGGCCCGCCGCCTCCGCCTCCGCGCAACAACGCCGCGGGACGCCGACGTTGGTGGAGCGCGCCGGGCCGGACGCTGGAGAACATCCTCGAGCACATCGAGGGCGGAAACTTCCCGGTGCTGACGATGCCCCTGCATCGAGGGCATCGGCGAGCCGCCGCCGGGGAAACGTCTGGCTGCCAGCTCGTCGTCTTCCGGATCGGCGCCGAGGCCGTCCTTGGCGCCGGTGAAAAGGGAGGCGACGTCTCCGTCGACGCCGGCGCGCGTCAAGGAGCCGGCGTCTCCACCGCCGACCAGAGGGCGCAGCGGCGCCCTCGTCATCCGCGACCAACCCTCCTCCCCGCAGCGTGGGCGGAAGAGGAAGTCGGCGAAGAAGGAGGACGGCGCTGCCGCCACCAACGCCGCCGCAAACAGGCTCGCCGAGGAGGAGGCGAAGCGCGCGGAGGAGGCCGCCGTTGCGGAGGCGATCGCCAGATCGCTCAAGGACCTGGTGCCAGCCGACAACGCCCTCCCCGAGGACGCCGCCCTGGAGTGGTCGAGGCGCGACTGGGAGCGCCAGGAGGCGGAGCAGCAGGCGAGGCTGATGGACCTGGCCGCCGCGCATCAACTCGCCGCCCGCGCCGCCGCTCCAACCGCCGCCGCCGACGTCGCTCGCTACCGCCGGTCTGCGACACCTCCATCCGGCGTCGCCGCCCCATTCGTCGACCTCGAAGCTTCGGACGACGAATGGTACAAGCCATCCCCGCCTCGGTGGGGAGACGCCGGCCAGGGCAGCAGCAGCCAGGCCGCGCCGCCGCAGGTCGACGACGACGGCGACGGCGACGACGGCGACTACACGGTGTTCTACCGCCATTTCGGCATGTAGAGCGCCGTGTTTTAAAATTAGCAGTTGAATTCCCCTAGCCGAATTCGAAATATAGTCGAATTCGGCCTCTATGTATGAACTTCGCCCGTTATATAGTAAATATCATTAAATTTAGTCTAAATTCGCCCGTTTTTAGCCGTAGTTTGTCAAGTTTCAGGTTTTTTTTACAAATTTGCATCGTCGTCTTCGCCTGAGCACGCGGCTGGGAAACTACTCCTCCCCACGCCAAATCTTCCTCCAATCCGGACGAAAATTTAGCCGGATTTGGGCGTGGGGAGCGCCAACGAGTGGGGATGCTCTTACACATGTTATGTCCTAAACCTCCTTTTGAGCTCAGCAACGATCAATGGGAATTTTAGAACCGATGCATAACCATCAGTGAAAATAGCCTCCTTGAAATTTTCCTCCGGAACAAAGAAGTCCATGCACTTCTTTTTCAACTCTTGGCAGTTGTAGGTTTCAGCGCAAGCTAAGATAGTTGCAACTCTATATACCGACACTTTATCCCATAGCTTCCGGGCACAAATAAACTTCAGCGTGTCAAGCGCATACCGATCGGCTGCAGCGAGTAGATTCTGAATCATCTTAGTGGAAGAGTCCTGATGCTCGTCTTCTGCGGGCAATTCATTAGTGTATATGAACCGTAACATAGTTTTAAATGTTGCAGGTGTGATGTCGTGCAGCGTGATGGACGACATTGTAGCCTCGGCCATGGAACCGAAGAGCTCTGCTTTGAAGACAGGTGAGCGGGCAGCAAGCACCGCTCGGTGAGCAGGGAATGTCTCACCGTCAACGACAAATGAGACATCTGTCCCATCAGTATGATCTAGCAGGCGGCCAAGATGGGCCCTGATGTCTGAAGGGGGGACTGGAATAGGACTGTCATCGATGACCATGATTGTGCATATGATTGTGAAGTGCCTTTCTATTAAGAATTTTTTCTCCACATTAGTAACCTCCTCGAACTGATACCATCCCTAGGAGTCGCCGTTCTCTTTATCTTGAAAGGTTTCACATAACCGTTGTACGTTGCACGTAGTAGATGGTTTGCCGTCCCTATCTATCATGAAAGCCTCTTAGATGGCCTTGACACTACTGGATTTGCTTATGTGCCTGAGGGAGATAGAAGTATACTCGCCATTGTCTTCGACAGCACGTCCTCGCGGGTAAAAGTTAATTCTCCAGAGGTGTCCCCCGGCCGAGACGACGTCGGAGTGGACGGCCTTCCCGATTGGAAGCTGCTTACTTTGCTCGTAGTCGACTCTGAACTGAAAGACAGAACCCAGAATGGTGGTATTCGCATCCGGCTCTGACATCTTGGCTCGCTTGCTCACTGAACAATTTTTAAGCAAATGTAAGAAGAAATCACCGCAAAACAAATCGACCTAAGCAACAGAAGTTACGGCGAATTTCACAGTATACCACAAGCTAGGGAATGATTTAATCCGCCGAATCGAGGAAGAGCACAAGAGGGCACTCACTGGCTCGACAGCTGCCGGTAGTGGCGGCGGTTCGTCTGCTGCCGAATGGTGCTAAGGCGCCGCCGACCGCTCCTCCGACCTCCCAGCACCCGCCCCGGAACCTCAACCGTACGCCGTGTGTCCGCCTCCTCTGACCTGGAGCTGCTCGTCGTCTGCAACTGTGGCGCCGCCCCTCGCAGCGGAACCCTTGAGCATAGAACTGTTCTTTGCGGGCCTCCTACGGGAGGTGCCTATGGGCCGCACTAGGAATACATCGATTGGCCCCACCTCTTTCGGTACTCCCAAACCTTATACTAAAAAAATGGATTTGCTGGAAATCAGACATCAATAAGTTTAAATCGAGCGCTTGGAGATTCGTATTTTATGTTTGTAGATTCGTGCTCTGACTTCTGGACTATTTATGTGTGTTTGTGTTGTTATTGGCCCGACGCGTAAGCGGGTTGACCTTTTTTTGCGGGTTTCGCGAAGTGGGCTTGTGGAGTGGGCTCGTGGTGAAGGTTCCGATCTACAAGGTGTCTTTCTCTCCCATGGAACTGTTTACGCCGCGTATGCTACTTGCGCGTGTGTTGCAAACGACATATTTTCAGTTGCATCTGGGTTGCAACTGAGATTTTTTTTTTTTACATGTGGATTGCAATTGATATTTTTTTCCAATTACATGAGCCTCGTTGCAACTGAGATTTTTTCAGTTGTGCATATGTTGTAACTAAGAATTTTTACATACACGTGGGTTGCAACTGAGATTTTTGTAGTTACGCATGCGTCACAACTAAGAATTTTCACTTACATGTGGGTTGAAACTGAGTCTTTTCCAGTTACACGTAAATTGCTACTAAGATTTTTCTTATGTCTTAAATGGTTGCTGAAAGGATCGTATGCCGCACCTAGAGGGGGGTGAATAGGTGCTAACCAATTTTTAGTTCTTTTTCAATTTAGGCTTGACACAATGGTAAATTCTCTAGATATGCAACTATGTGAATTTACCTATATGACAAGGTCAACGACTAAGCAAGATATAGCTACGCAATATATAGGGGAGATAATAGGATAGAGATAACCGAGAGTGGAGCACGCGGAGACACGGAGTTGATTCCCGTAGTTCCCTTCCATTGCAAGAAGGTACGTCCACGTTCGGAGGAGTGTGGTCGCTACGAAAGCCAGACCAACGCCACGAAGGCTTCACTCGAGTCTCCCGTGAGCACCGCCACGAAGGCCTAGCCCACTTCCACTAAGGGATTTCCTCGAGGCGGAAACCGGGCCTTTACAAGATTCTTGGGGCACACATCCACAACCAAATTGGAGGCTCCCAATCTGTAACACAACAACAAGAACAATATCAAGTACAAATATCTAGGGTTTCTCAAAAGAGGAACACTAGCAAAGGGCCCTCAAGCATATGAGGGGGAAATGCAAATCGCTTCGGTGAAGATGTAGATCGGGGTCTTCTCCTTCGAATCTCCAAAGATAAAGAGCTTTGGTTGGGTGGAGGAGGAGATCTTGTGAATATTGAGTTTCTTGAGTTGGCTCTAATGGTGGAGAACTTGGGGAATGATTGAGCAAACAAGGAAGGAAGAAGAAGGTGGGTATAAATACCCCCTTCAAAATCCAGCCGTTGGGGATTCTCGCAGGCCGGATAATCCGGCCTAAGTGAGGGCCGGATAATCTGCCCCCCCTGAAAAATCGGCCATGGGGAAAATCCGGCCAAAAATCCGGCCCCTGTCCAAGGGAGTACTGAGCCACTTCATCCAAAGTCCTTAGCCGATTTTTGGGGGCCAGATAAATATCCGGCCCGGAATATCCGGCCTGGGAAAAACTCCCTGCTTCTTTTTGTCTCGTTTTTCAACACGAAACACCCATATACATGTATATATATATTCTCTGCACCACTTCGTCAAACATTAGTGTATCACATATATTGACATCAAACATTCAAAACATAAACCGAGAGATGTTCTTTCAATCTCCCCCCTTTTGGTGTTTGATGACAATATATGGATTTGCAATAAAACCACTAGAGAGAACCAACTTGTTGGCAAAATATAGAGGCACTCTCCCTACATGTGTGCATACAAGTAATTTGCATTTGAATACAAATGCACAACACATAGGTGTGAGGTGCCTCATCACAAGATATCCAACATGAGCGCAACACAAGAGACATGGGCATATATAAAGTTGAGACAAGGTGATAGAGATTATACCCATATGGAGATACATAATACCGGATATATAAAATAGGGATTTCTATTTTCGTGCCCTCGGGTCCTTAGTTGTGCTCAGTTTTCCCCAGCTCCTTAGTTTTTCCTCAGTTTTCCCCAAGACCTTGTCTGAAACCATCACATATGCTGTAACGGCCGGTTGCCCGACGGTTGACCATTATCTTCTGACTAGTGGGGCCACGTAGAGCCCTCAAAGACACGTCAGACCATCCATCTTTGTTTGACGGTAAGCATCGATGTATCCCTGACCAAAACGCGCACGAGTGGGGCTTCAGTATATCGAATGACAAGTGGGGCCATGACGCTGATACAAGGGGCAATACACGAGTAGGAATAGATTTTTAAACGGAGCTCTACAGCGATGGCACGGAGGAGGTGGCCTGCGGGGTGCCGAGATGAGATCGACGTCCACAAAGAACCGCATGATGCGAGACCGTACGCATTAGATAGATATGAACTAGACGCGTTTAACCATGCAAAGAAGAGAAGAAATGGTCGACGACATCGACGACTACCTCAAAACTTTGACCGACCGTGTCCGACACGAACGCGAGCAATGTAGAGAAAACTAGTGTCTCTCCTTTCCGGCGTGTATACATGGGTGCTAGAAGAGTGTGGTGGCGAAGGGAAAGACCTCGCGGTGGTCCGTGGCGTCCAAGCATAGCGGGGCGGCGTGGCCGTGCCCACGGCGGCGTGCATGCATGTTCGGCATTGGCATCAACATGTACGTTCGGCATTGGCCTCGGCGGTATCTCCGGTGTGTCGTTGATCGAATGAGGGGACGGGATTGAGGGTGCATCCCGACGGTGACCTAGCGAATGGCGGCGAGCATAGCCGTTCTGACCATGCCGTTATCGGCATCGGCATCGTTTGGAGGCTGTGGTGCTCGAATCAAGGTGGGATTTGTTTCTTGTACGCCAAAATGAACTTGAAACAAGTTTCGTGTTGAAGGTTAGGTAACGAAAGTTTGTAACTAAGCCCCAAATTATACTAGCGCCATGGTGTGGTTCTTTTTGATAGAGCTATACGGTTGGGCAAACTTTTTTGACACTTTTTAGATAGGGTTCCTTGTTGTTACACGTATGGCATCATGTATGGCAAATTTGGGGTCATTTGGAGATGTTCGAAAAATCACTTTGCTTAAACGCATGCCGTTTCGTCTCACTGAAACCAGCTTTTCTAACAAGGTGATTTTTTCTACCTTCTCTGAATGACCTCAAATTTCATACAGCTGATCTTCTATACATAGATAGATAGATAGATTGTTTCGTTTTTACATTTTTCGAACTTTTTATTTCCCTTTATAATACCCAATTGATTTTCAGGTCAAAACCTCGAAAAACAGCATCATGTATGGCATCATTTTCGCCCTAAATTTCAAATTTTGTGAAACTTTCCCTTTTAGATATTCCTTGTTGTTATAGGTATGGCATCATGTATGCCAAATTTGGTTAGGTCTCACTGAAACCAGCTTTTGTAACAAGTTAGGTTTTTTTGACATTCTCAAAAGGGATTTTTTCTACCTTCTCTAAATGACCTCAAAAATCATACAGACGATCTTCTATACAAAGATAGGTAGATTGTTTCGTTTTTACATTTTTTTGAACTTTTATTTCCCTTTATAATACCCATTTGATTTTCAGGTCAAAACCTCAAAAGTTAACATAAGTAGATGGTGAACCCTTCCAAACTTCAAATACAGAGATAGATAGATTGTTTCGTTTATCATTTTTACCGTGAATAGTAATGGCTACAAGAAATCGATGATGGTTTATCATTTTTTGCGTGAAAAGTAATGGATACAACAAATTGGTGATGGTTTATCATTTTTTGCGTGAAAATTAATGGCTACAACAAATCGGTGATGGTTTATCATTTTTTGCGTGAAAAGTAATGCCTAAAAGAGTTTATAATTTTTAGCGCGTGAAAAATAATACAGAAAACCTCCCTTTAGCATACTTAGAGAGTGGAAGGTAACCGCCGACAGAGAGAGAGACGGGTTATTGTGGTGACCCAGCATACCTCTGCATGGTGTAGTATGCAAGTCTGATATAACACCAATGAAACACCGTTCCACTAGTATTATATCGCTCAGAGTGGTACAACAGAAACATATGCGGGTCCAAGGCATGTCTATAGAATTACACACACACTCTGTTACATAAGATCATCACAACCTCCTACTATACAATGAGGTAAAACTGCAAATAAACTCCAGAAGAACGACTCGTAGTCTAGTCCTAACACGAACTCTATTTGTAGAGTATTTAACTAGCTACAGAGGCTATGAATAGATTCTAGCTAAATAGGAGCTAAGTTTAGGAAGCTAGTTCCCTTCTATTGCTAATCTAGGTTTTCTCCTTGTTTGATGTAGTGTTTGACTCCTCTGACAGGGTCCTGTCCCTTGAAGTAGTTATTGACTCCTCGGCCTTCGAGTTGCACTGTAGATCCTCCTCCGATGCCTCCATATCTAAGCGGGGGATTTAAGAGTGGGATGAGTACGAGCGTACTCAACAAGTTTATTATAGGAAAGAGGTGTTTAATGCACTAGCTACGGCATTAGCACAGAAAGTCTAATACCAATGCAGGTTTTCATAATCATTTCTTCAAAAGGTTGATTTTATTCAGAAGAACTATGTCCGTCAGCCTTCACCGGTTGACTAGAACTTCATGGAGTTCCTTTCCGGCAGCGTTCGCAGTTCCATATCCCGAAACAGGGAGTGACTGGTCACGATTCATTACACTCTGCAGAGGTGTGTTGCTTTACCCAAAAGAGATCTTATCCTTGTTGCCAACCGAGCTGCAGGCTCGTCCACACTTCCTTTGGTGTGAGGCCAGGAGTAAGGTCATAGCCAATCATATTCCTCCGCTACCTCTACACCCACCCTTTGCTGCAAACTCCGACCCTGGGTCCTCGCCGGTGCTCTTATACCAATTAAGGACGGCCCCGACCACGACAACAGTTCAGGTCTCTACCATGAATTCCTTCGCCGGGAGATGCAACCCATCATAGACCACAATAACCGTGGGGACTTCAACGGGACCCCCACCCTACCACTTGTCCTCTCTTGGATCAAGGGTCTACGGTAAAGCGCATCCGTTGATGTACAAGAGGTGGAAATACAATTGACTATTCCGTCCCACTCCAGATCTTATGGTTAACACGGGTATTACGGCACAAGAATCACTCGGATGACATTTGTTGTTTAATCCTAGATGGATATAAACCCTTGCAATGGAACCTCCACCATATCAACACAATCCATGGTTCCATTGCCCACCACATAGTCATATTCATAGTTATGAAAATAGTGGTTTTGCTTTTTTATGCAATAGTGATAAACATAGTACTTTGCAAGTAATTTGGTAAAAATACTCAAATGACATGAGCAAGCGATGAACTTGCCTTTCTTGACTGCAAGATTATGCAGGCAAGGTCTTCGATACGCAATAACTCCAAATTCTGAAATAGCATCATCGTCCAGTAAGGACGGTGTTTAAAAGATTGCAAGGATGCAACAATGCATAGGTATGAGATGCAATCATTCTAAGCGTGACCTAACCCCGATGATTTAGGGTTAGTGAGTTGAAATGATTTGTTTAGGATGTGTTACACTTTTAGAGTGGTTTACAAACAAGGTTCTTTTTAGGGTTGTGTTGTTATAGAATCATAAGAAAGTGGTAAAATGCATAGTAATAATCATACACCAAGGGATAGTAGTTGTATAATAAGTAAAGAGCAGTTGTCAACTTTGAGTCCTATAGTGCATGGTTGATGATTACTTATTATATAATTCAAAAGAATAACTTTTGAAGGACATGTTCTTTAGTAAAGAACAAGTATGATAATTAGGTCTGTGGTTTCTATGGTTCCAATTGGTTTCTAGAATAAGGATTAGATGGATCCCAACAGAGTTGGATTCATCAACTACTAGGGCTTGTATGGTTTTAATTAAGCCTAAGTATCTTAAGAAAATCATTATTCATAGGTGCTATCAAGGTTGGTATACCTTGCTAATGATAGCTGGTTAGGGTTCATAGATCATAATAAGTAGGTTTGATGGCTACTCCCTATTTACTTCAAAAGAATAACTTTTGAAGAACATACTTCTTAAGTAATAAGAAGTATATCAATTAGGGTTGAGGTGGTCTAGGTTTTACTATTGAATCCACTTAAATAGGGCATAGTTGGCTCCTGGATATTATGGTTCATAAGTATCTAATACTTTGGTAGGGTTTAGTGAAATATAGTTAGGTAATGCACAAGATTTAGCATAGTTCTTATTGGAGTCCATCACAATGGTGTGATGCTAAATAGTTATGAGTAAGGATGATAGTCTTGGGAATAGGAACTAAGGTTTAGACTTATGTATTCCTATTTGATCATCTTGGTTTTATGTTATGTATACATGGGATGCTAAATTATTAATGATAGGGTTCCTATATTCTATGTGAATATGAACAACCATTGAGTTGCTCATTATAAACCTATGAATGAAAAGAAGGTGTTATGATTACATACTATAACCTAGGGTTTAGATTAGTGGTAAATGAGGGTTCAAATGGATTAGTGGAGCTAGGGTTCCTAATGAATTAGGGTTTTAGAATTCCACATAAAATTAAGAACTATTATTTTATGTATAATGAAACTAGGGTTTCCTAATTTACCATATAGTTCTTAAGATAATAACTTCATTATGAATTTGAAGTTATTAATAACTTTGGAACAAAAGTAATATTGGATTTGACATTTTATTATCTTTAAAGAATTAATAAGGATAAATACTATTAGGGTTTAGGGTTTTAATTAATAGTTGAAGTAATGTTCAATTAGGGTTTTCACATGATTAAACATAACCATAATGGAACAATGGTTTAATTTAATACAAAGGAATATCTAATATTTTATTGATATAAATAATAAAATTATATTTTAGTATTTAGGTCTTAATAGTTTAAGATTAAAAATTCTGGAATAAAATTCTGTATTATTTTCTTTTAGAATTTAAATGGTTTGTTGTTATTTATTCTGTTTAAGAATTTTCTTTTGTCAAAATATTTCTATTTAGATTTTTATTATATCTTTTTTTATTAAATATATTTCCTAAAAACAAAATAAGCCAAAAACAAAACATAGTTGGGCTGAGCCCAACTGATCCGAACGGATCAGACCCAACCGACCAAGTCGGTCCTGGTCTGGCTCAGTCAAGCCTGGCCCCGATCCGTCTACCTCTCTCTCTTCTTTCTCTCGCTCGCCCCTCTCTGCCTCGCACGCGCACGCACAAGCCTCCCTAGACGCCGCCGCTCTGCTGCTTTTTCCCGGCCTCCCCTGCTCACTCCGGCACCGGCGAGGTGGGGATCTTGTCCGTCTCGATTAGCTTCACAACTCCCTCCGACTCGATTTGAACTTCATGGCCTCTTGCCCTGGACCCCGACCCCTGGATCCCTAGGTGATCACCGACCGGTTCGGCCGACGTCGCCACTACCCCGGTCGGCTCCAGTCATCTCCGCTCTACCTTGACCTCCTCCACAAAACCCCCATCGGCTCCATCCTCTCCACGCCCCCGCTTGCACCCCCAGAGCAACACCTAGCTGCGGGTTAGCATGGTCGCCGCCGGCCGCTACTGTCTTCGGCGCCTCTGGCTGCTCCCCTTCGTCGACCCCAGCTTGACCTGGTTGTGTTCGGTCTAGCGCTGGCCTCTTCGGTGGTGTGGTGCTGGTGTGGAGATGTTGTACTAATGCTGATGGTGCTGTAATGCGGTGACTACTGGTGGGTGACTCGACGCCGGTAGGACGGCGTCGCCGACGCAACCCTGGTGTCCATGAACTGGTGGTGCTGTCGCTGTTCTCACTGCATCCTCGACCTCGACGCCGGCGGGACGGTGCCGCGGACGCAACCCTTGCGCCGGTTTCTCCTCTATTTGCCTGCACCACTGTGAGCTATTCCCCTATCTCCCTCTCTGTATTCTCTATAATGCTGAATTTGTTGGCCAGGAACTTATGTGTGCTTGGCCTGATTATCTACTTGTGGTGATTGTAGCATTGCTGCTAGTTGTTGCTTAAGAGTGGTGATTTCCTGTACCTATGCATCTACTGCTAATTGATTTAGTGCGCCTAGTGATTGGTGTGCTTATTATGTGGACTGGGAAATATGGTTTGACCAGTAATGCTTAGCCCGTGGTGATCTCTCCATGAGCTTATTTTATAGCTTGATTGATCCTAGTTTAGTTGGTGCAAGGATGCATCTCTGTCTATGGCCTTGGAGTGGTAATTGTTAGCTGGCAGTTCGGCTGCTTAATAAACCAGTTTTCTTTCAGGTGTGGTTCTTAACATACCATCTCTGTCAAACTGAATATACACTACTCACTCCTACTACTGTGTAATTCTTATTAAGCTTAGACATGTAAGATGCAACTATTGTTGCCTGCAGATAGATGCTGTGCTTGGTGGCTTAATTGTGAGCTTACATACAAATTTATTATGGCTTCGATTCTGTAAAAGAAGTGCAACTATGCTGCCTGGTAGGTCTGTGTTGGTGTTGCTCTCAATGGCTAGCTGATGTTGTACAGGGAGGTGCTTTGGTACTGTTGTGATTTACTTGGGCTTGGTTAAACTGATAAGAACACATATTATCTTGATTTGGTTGCCTCGCCAATGATGCAAAGGCTGAGGCAAAAATACTGGATAAGAACAGATACTTTTATGTGGCTTTGTATTTCTCAGTGATGATATTGGCATAGCACTTCTATGCCAGATCTGAGAGAAATCCATCTCACAAATCCTCCTAGACCGAGTCTAGTTGAAGGGTAGTTAGATGGTTTACTGTGCATTCTACTTTTATTTCTCCCGAAAGCGTCTATGCAAGAACAAATATTGTATGATCTATTTAACTACTTGTTGGTTTCTACCTGTTGCTCTTGATAGCTTGGCCTCTTGACTTGGAAATAAACTCCTTCTGGTGGTAGCCTGCTCCTCCTCGCTGCTTGATCTATTTCTTAACATCTAGCAGTGGTTCTTAGGGGTTGTTCTTGTTTTGTTCTAATGGATAAATATATGTTCTTGCTAGCATCTGATAGAAATATGACTTCTACAAGGATTGTTGATGCGGCTGGTTTGGTGTGGTGTGCAAGGAAAAGCTGCTAATGCTACTACCGAGCTGTTTATATAGTGCTGAGCTATCTACTGTGGTGATGACAACACATAGATTGCATGTGTGTGTGTGAGCTGCTAGGTAGGTTGCTTTCTCTCCACGTGCAAGTGAACAACTTGGCTTTCTCTTCACCCATATGCAAGTCACGGCTAAGTGATGATTATCCCTGTTTGGGCATTCTTTTGTGTACTGGAAGGTGGAAAACACTTCTGTTAGTGGTTGGTACCATTATGTAAGCTAAATAAATCTAGTGTGACTATTATGTTAATCAAGCTTCTGCTTAATTAACATATGCTATCAAATGTTATGATCATTTCGACCTTTCAATGTCAAACATGATCTAGATAAACACTTTTGTTGGCTTTACGGTTTCTAGCTAGATTAGAGGGAGATTAAAATAGTTGCCTTGTTGCCTAAAAAATAAATTGAATGATTCAGTTGTTGCCTTCTTGTCCCTTGTTGCTTAAGATATGATTAGTGACTGTCGATGACAATTCCTCGTTGATGCCTTAGATGGAACAGTGATCAACCTTCTCACAATGTCTCTTGTTGCCTAATTTGGATTTACTCCCTCTAATCATCATTAGGGAATTAAGACAAGTTCTTAATTCCTAATAGCTAGTTTCCAATATTAAAATGTCTCCCAAAATGCGGAGACAGACATTTTAACCTTAACACAACATTTCTTTGTCTTTATTGTTTATTTTGCAGGGAAAGAAGAATTAGAGGATTGAGAAGATTAAATTTAGGAATTCTTTTATTTCCATTTTCTATTCTTTGTAATTTGGTTTCTTTGATGGAGTTGTAAATAATTGAATTGTGATATTTGTAATAAGGTTTAGATTATCTATCTATTTTGAATTATCAAATGTGTTAACTTTTACATATTGTATTTCATATTATAGTTTGGAATTCAAATTCAATTCAATATCTTATTTGAGTTCATGTTATCCATATTTGATTTGAATTCAAACTTGTTCTCCCAAAAACACATGAATGCACAAAGGTCATGTCGAACTTTGTCGCACTTACATCGATGACTAACTCAATTCCATCGATGCAAGAGAAACCTCGATCACTTTGACAGTTTTAAACAAAAGCGCGAAAATTCCCCGGATTTTTTATGCATGAATGCAGTGCACACATCTGTTTCCTCTATTTTTGTAACCCCAATACCTGTGATATTACAGTTATCCTGCCCGTTAGATCATACGATCAACGGTCGGCGGACACCATCCGCGTGACATGGGCTAGACCAATCAGGGCAATGTTGCACGTCTGCGAGAATTTGTGGAGAGAGAGGGCAAAACTGAGTAGTATCAAGAAACCAAGGGCACCTGTGTAATAAACAGACTAAGGAATTCAAATATGAGATTTAAAAAATGGAAAATGCGTGTTTTGTACAATGAAACCCATCTTGGCCTACCTCAAACTATTTGTAATACAAATATACATGAGTGTGAGAATTGTGGCCTCATTTAGACAAAGTATGTTTTGGGGAAAGCTATTTTGGGAAGGGCT
>NC_061511.1:69306317-69327255 GCF_022539505.1 Lolium rigidum
GCACTGTTCTTTGCGGGCTTCCAACACGGGAGGTGCGTACATGGGCCGCACAAGCGTCAGTATTCCAGTTGTCAAGTGGTGCGGGACGGCCCGCTACGCCGCAAGGCCGCCCCGCGAAATTCGCCCGCGCGGCGCCGCAACTTCGACCGCGTTGGTACGTGCGGGATTAAGCGGTCAGCCCGCTAGGCCTGCACTGTCTCCTCACGCCGCGCGCTGTACGTCTCCCCACGCCGCGCGCTGTACGTCTCCCCACGCCGCGCGCATGAAAAGGGTGCAGCAATCAACTTGCCCCGCGGTTCAATTCTAGCAACTATGCACACATGTATGTATTGTTCAGATTAAATAAACTAGAAAGTATACATTGTAATATAAGTACGTGAGTACAAAAATCAAACTACTTTTAAGTAAAAATCCGAGTACAGTACAACATACGAGTACACTTACAGATCGACTACATAAAGTTACATAGAACACGCGAATACAGTTACATAGAAATTTAAACTTGGAATGACATTAAAAACCGAAATTCATACAAAATTCATATGAAATTTATACCAAAATTACTTGAATTTAAACATAAATAAAAATTAAACTTAACCCTAATCTACTGGCCGTCAGTTGGAGCGCGCGACGGGCCTGCCTTGTCGTCGTTCTTCCCCTTTGTCGCTTGCATCCGTGCCCACCTCTCCGCCCTTGCTTCGCGCATATGGCGGAGGAACATGGCGGCCAGCGTCGCAGGAGCTTGCCGGTGGCGCTGTCCCCGCGCTGCCAGCCTTTGCTGAGAAGCCTCGTTCTGGGCGAGCCTCGCTTTCTTGCGGGCGAAAGCCTCAGCGTGGCGATGAGCGTTCAGCTTGATGAGCTTATGTCGCTCCGCCGCCAAGAGGAGGCGTCCCGCCTCCTCCGTGGCCGCTCGCTGGCGCGAGATCTTGAGGGCGTTCTCGAGGTTTGCGTCGTTGCAGAACTCCCGCTCCTCCTCCTTCAACCTCCAGAAGCGCTGCACGTTCAACGACGCCAGGATCGCCGCCTGCTCCGCCTCCTCTACCGCCTCAGCTTCTGCGTCTGCGACGTACGCCTCGTCCCAACCGCGAACCGTGGGTCGACTTCATCGTCGGAGCTGTCATCGACGTCGGGCTGCGGCGACTGCGGTGGTGGTTGAGGCGCCGCAGGCAGCGGGGTCGTTGAGGCCAAGCATGGAGTACGTCATTTTAAGACGGCGCGGCATTTTTGAGGTGGAGAGAAGAGACTGGCGCGGCGGCGGTGGTGGAGACGAGAGAGGACAGCGCGGCTACGGTGGTGGAGATGAGAGGATAGTACCGCGGCGGTGGACGGTGTATGTACTAATAGGGGTGCCAACTACCCGCATTTAAGGCGGCGTAGACGAGTGGACGCCGCGTGGCTAGTTGCCGCCCTCGTTGCCGCCTCGGTTTCCACGCAGAAGACCATTAAACGCCGATGACCAACCTTTCCGCGTCGCTTCTGATGCGAACCGTCGCGTCCTCTCGCTGACAACGCGTCCCCACCCGCGAAAACCGTCATGCCGCGAGGCACCGGCGCGTCCGATTCGCGCCCTTCACAAAGGGGCCAGCACAGGGTTGCCGACGCTTCTATTAGGCTCGAAAAGTTTCTCGAAACCTATGTGATCTAGTTTTTGAAAAATGTTTTATATATAGTTATTTGGGTAAAAAAATTATCACACATGAACAGTAAAAACTAAAAATTATGGAAGTACTAGTACAAATGCCCGTGCGTTGCCACGGCTATTTAAATTTTATTTCTAAATTCACATATATAATTCATAACCCACTACGAAAATTTAAAGCAAATCTTGAATATTATAATGTTGACATCATGATAATACCGAACGCAATAAAAAGACATCATTTTTGTGCATCTTGGTGTTTCATGTGTTCTGAGACATTATATCTGTCAACTGAACATCTTCTTTTGGGTATATTATTGTCTCAAAAAACATGAATGCACACATGTATAACTGGAGAAATATATACTTCTTTTCTGATTAGTCCAAACAATATTTTGATATTCATAAATATTCGGAGACAATTCTAGATCGTAGTCTTCTGTATCAAATATACAAAAGGAGCTTAAAAAGTCTATAAACAATGGCTAGGGTAAAAAAAACTCCGTCCGCAAGCCAATGGTACGGATATATCCTCATAGGAGCTCGAGACTCGAGAGTATTTATTACGAGGATGCAAATAAAATTAAATTTACCTTTCATTCATGCATGCATGAATCTAACTAATGTTACTCTTTGTAATATTATAAGAAAGGCACGTGAACTTGTAAAGGATATCTTAGAATACACATTGATGATCTTTGTTACGACAATATAACTCTATTTTGTGTACGACTTGAAACACCACTTATGCTCTCTACTTTGCTATTTCTATTGACAAATGGCTGCTAAACTTTCTATACTCGGACCATGGTTAGACTCAGAAGTGAGGATGTGTGGAAAAAAAAAGTATTACACTGTGTCATTTTTATTCCTTTTTTTTTGTTTGTTTTGACCCCTTTTGGAGTTTCTGTCTTTTTGTAAAGTCCCGCTAAGGAGGTCTGCCTCGATCTGTCACCGTTCGCTTGCCACGTTCCTGCCCGGTACGAACAAATGGAGGCTGCTATTTCTACCGCCGTTGTTGTCACCTCGCGCGCGTGGGCCAGTGCCTGCAGAAGGCGATGCAGCACAGCCCGTGCTGCACCATCTCGATGAATTCCACATGTCAAAGAGCTTCTTCACCTGATTGCGAAACAACAGATATTGATCAATGAATGCTCTAAATTTTATTCTACTTTAGCAAACAAATAAATTCTCTAACTTTTTATTTCTACTAACACACAGTAAAAGACGCACGAAATTTACATTGTTTAAAGATAAATACAAGTTGTCTGGATGTAAGCTCGTAAATATAATAGGAAGAAAACGTATACTCCATTATAAGATTTTTCTTGGATTATTTCCACTATGTTGTCTTGGATCCACCATACACTAAATTCTAAAGCCGGCATCCAATTGGAACTCTAAACAAACAGAAATAATTATCAACAATTCTGATTCAGAGACGACTCAGGAAGTCTCAACTCACCTCTATAATTTTCTTGCTCTTCATGGTTCACCTTCATGTCTTCCTAACTCCCACCACCCAACTTGCAAAATAAAGATGCACAGCCAGACACAGGAACCGAGGAACTAATAAAGCCTGGTTGTAGTCCTACATAATTACACACCGACTAAGTTTTTTTTTTTTTTGGTATTGTGTTGCTTCTTCACATTCAACTATTTTCTACCAAGTTCACTGATGTTGCACTTCAAAATTCAGATCTCACAAAAGCTCAATGCCTTACATATGCCTTCCAGGAGGAGGAACATTCATTTACTCTGCATACGGCTGACCAAGCACTTGCAGGTTCCGATCATTAACATGCTTACAAAAAATAGTAATTCACAATCTAGGGTGGATGCCATCTTATCATCACTGGGTGAAGAGTTTCATGTATCCTTGTAAACTGACAAGTTGACAGTGGAGTTGATCATATATTTATCTACCCCACCTGGATAATGTTTTCCCAGATTATGAATGTTCCTAGTAACTCTAGCGACCATGACCCTCCTCATTCTACAGGTGAACTGGAACCCAATTTGTCAGAAAACGCAATTTTGCAGATAAAGTGGCACTAAATTATCAGAAAATATTCAGGAAAAGAGAATACTTATTAGAATTCACATTACAGCTCACATCACATCCGAGTGCCTATTTATTTACCTCTGAGTGCACGCCGGCGGGAGAAGCGCCTAAGTTATGGCGAAAGGAGGTAGTGGAGTAGAGACTTTGAAAACTCCCGACACAAATGTTCTCAGCTCTCACAAACATATATATAAATGTTGGGTACCTATTAAGTTCTATAAAAATTCATCCCATGCATCAACAGAATCATCTAATACGCAACCAATGCTAGCAATTCTGTCCATGCATTATGAAAAGCATGTGATAGCATGTAAGATAACAAACTTCCTACAAGATTGGGCAAGGGAAAGCAAATTAAAACCTCACCTGTAACACTACACGAAGCAGTTTTTGTTCAGGTTTGAACACAAACAGTTGTTGGCATAAATGCAAGACATCTGCATCTAGGGCGAGCGCTAGTTCATCTTCTTTATCTCATTGGGATCTTCACCTTCTTCAGCTCCCTCCTCATTGGCATGCACTCCGTGAACTCCCGTACTGCAATGTAAATTAGTCAGACACAAGTCCTTGCATTTTGATAGAGATTTATAGCTACATTACAATAAGAAATTAATAACAAAAGTAACAGAGTGATGACAGGGTGGCTATGAGATAGTAAAAGGTTATGAGGAGGACGGCCATAATTATCTTGCTTGGCAGGGTGGCTGGGTGAGCATGACCATGCACATGGCTATGAGGAGGACGGCCATAATTATCTTGCTGACGTATCTCCTTGCGCTTCAGATCGGAGAAGTCTGCGAGCAGCATGGGGTTAGTTCAGAACTCATACACATGCATTATGTGAGAAAAGAAGCTCTTAGCATCAAATGTGCATGAGAAACGGCACAAACTATCATGGCTGTCAAGTCAAAATGCATTTCTAGTTGCACAAGTTAATAATGAAAGAGGTTAGCAGATACCATGCTTCCTCAAATCCTTAGTAGAACTGTTATAGATGATTGAATTTTATACAGGTGAGCGGTGTCTAATTTTCAAGCATAGTGAAATACCGCAATCTGTTCATGGCTCGTGCTGGTGTTTTTCGAGCGAACCATAGCTCTTCGGCTACAAGTATAACGGTTCATAACAATGGCTAATATCAAAGTTACCCGCAAAAGAAAAAGGCTACTATCAAAGTTGTACATCAGTCACAGTTTACTGGTTGCTTCTCAGGATACCGTCACAACCTTTTCTTCGCTTGATGCATCCTTATGACTTGAAAAGCACATCAGTTTTGGCTTGCCTAGAAATCCTATTTTGAAGGAAAGGAAACTGTGCAACTAATAAAGACTCTATGATTTTGCACAAATTTCATAATGGATAGGAAGCAATTTTTATCCAGAGAAGGGAAAACACTCTATGCATTGGACTGGCAGCAAGTTTTTAACAAACAGGGGAGACTGGCACATGCCTTATATATAATATAAATATGTCATCATGTTTGTACCCAACAAAATTACACGGGAAAAAAAAATCACTCTGGGAAAGCATCCAAAACCTGCAAGACATGAGATGTATTCCATATAACAGAGATACGGTATTTACACTTTGGAAAAAACTTATCTGAACCCAGGGTAAATTAGATACTTGGCAGCAGCACTACCTCAAATATGCTACGAATATGCATACTTCTATGTTAAGTGCTTTACTGAAATAAAATCTAAGGATACTGAATATCAATTCATTTGAGATTTAACTGAGCGCTAAAAATAGACTGCGGACTACAAATGAATCAGAGAAGATCCTCACATGGCAGCCATAAATTCTTACCTTCACAGTGAAGAAGAGTCTATCCTTGAAGGCACCTCCTTGTAGAGGAAATCGGCTTCCATCATAGCCTTACACTGGTTGCTGAAATTCTTGTTCACATATCTGAATCAAATCAAGGCTCAAGAAAAACACACACTGAAACATATACAGTATAGAATTCCATCTTTTAGTGTGAGCTTAGGACGCCTCTTGGTGCTCGGATGATCTGGCAGAGAAGACGGGAATATGATCTCTTTGAGATCATACCTCACGTAGTCGTACAATTTCCGGCAAACAACTATGAACTTCATCCTGATAGCTACACAAAGTTGATTCAATCAAAGTGTATCTCTTCCTTCATAAATACATGAATATCTCATAAGTGATCCTAGGATAGGCAATTCGTCAATATATAGCCTATTCATATTGCAGCAAAATGTATCCTGTGTAAAAATGGAGAGACTAAACAGGGACTTCCACAACTAAAAGTGATGGTTATACCTAGCGCAGATGACTAAGATGAGGTAATGTGTCATCCTATTTTTATATAAAAAAATCTAACAAAGTATGATGTACGCTGCCATTCCCCACAACAAACAATTTCTTAAAGAGAAATCGGGGATATAGAAGTGTTATCTCTTCTTTTTTCAGCCTAAGTACTTCCAAGGCACTTGACTATCCAAAATAAATGTGTCGTCTCCTCGAACATTAAGAACACACAAACTGACTGAAAATGCAGGAACAATGTGACGGTACAAAGAACAAAACAGTCAATATAGAGTTCCAGCAAAAGAAAAAAGAAGAGAAGACATGAGAGAAGACATGAGAACGTAACAGACTATTCCGTGCGAGAGGACTTGTTTTCAAATTGATGCCAAGATTTCAGTCATAACACAAAAAGGGTAAATCGGCAATGTTTGTGTATCTTTGGGTGTTACCTGCTCTCCAATTACTGCCCCCTGAGACACCTAGTTCAGCATGCCATGTTTTTTGATTCTAGTCTATCAAACTGATGTACATCTCATTCTCTAGAAACAAGATAGCAGGCGCCCTGGCAGAGCTCTGGGTGGCCTTTGCTTGTCGCCTTTACACCTGCAATAGTGATTCTGCCAGCATGAGCATTCATGTTGTAACCCTTCGGCTAAAGGTATACTTCGTAGATAACCCAAGAAACATTCTTTCAATTGTTACAGGTTCAGGTATAGACTCCAAAGGCCGCAACCGTTCATGCCTACGAAATACGAACTAATAATAGTATTCTGTTTACAAGTTGAGACTATATGATAAAATTAAAATGACACCTCAGCATATGAAAGATCCGCAAAAGTAACATGAGAGATGGGTTAAAACAATTGGGATAATCAGATGCAGATCTGAGACTACCTTCCAACTGAAAACAATTCTCTGTTGCCTCCATCCTAGCATCCATCTACCACTCTTCCCTCATCAGCTAGTGTTTTGAGGAGCTCAATGACAGTCTCTGAAATATTATAACAGCAGCCATATTGCAACATAGGCAAGAAACAATAAAAATCTGGAAATAATATATTGGCAATTTCGTGTTGGCTCGAGCATACTGAAGACTGACATTTAGTTCGCTACTCAATTATCATTGTTGTTTAAGTAAAAGTTTAGAAAAATCTCGGGCACAACATAAAGTCACCCAAGAGCAGAACAATATAGTCATGTTAATTAAGGTTCGCTTATCAAACTTCATTCACATGCGGGAGGCAATATTACCTGGGCATTGCACGTATGTGGCAATTGCATGCGAGTGTTAAGCACACAATCTGCAAAAATAATTCTCTTCAGACCATATAGCTCCGAGCCTGCAACATTCCCCATGACCAACCACCAAGCTTCTTGTATCACCTACAGAAAACAACATGGAAAGGCTTAATACAAATTCATTTATCCAGTCTTTAATACCTAATACAAACTCTCTAGGCTATATTTGTACCTGGTGCTTTGGACCACGATGGCCAACAGCTTGCAGCAAATTCTGCTACCTAGAGAGGTTGTGATTTTAATTCTTTTTATTTATTTATTCCATCTGCAAAAGGCATGAAAGATCACAAACTTATAGAAAGAAAGTGAGTTTATCTGTTACAGGGATGCATGTTTTTCAGCATAGAGGAAATGAATGTGAATCAATTGTTGCCGCTCGTATTCTACCGAATCTACACAAACTTGACCTGAATGGAGGTACAAAGTAGCAAATAGAAATCAACCTATATCAGTCTTCATAAGGAGGCACCTCTTTACACCTAAGTGAGCGATGCCTACAGCCTTTCGCTTGGAAGAGTTGATCGCCAATCATACATTACAGTACAATTCAACAAAGAGTTGATCGCCAAATGATGAACTGAAAGATAGACAAGGAATGCCAAATTAGACACAAATCTGCATCGAATCATAGTCATACACATAGAAAGGCTCTTTGAGACATGTTGCAGAACTAATCAGCTTTAGCACGTCGGTCGTCCTTGGCACCAACCAAATTTTCTCCTCTTGGTTTTGCATATCCAGAAACATTTTGGCCTCGTCTGTTTTTCTCCTATTGGGCTATAATCTGTTTATGCCACTAATTCATGTGTCCGAATTCCACACTCATCAACTTCAAAAATCCATTGTTTTCCAGTTGTGAGTTGTCCATCATGCAAGCAATCATGTAGCAAAATTCAGTCAATTTTGTTTTGTATATGTAAGATCAGCAGCCAGCAATCATCTAGCAAATATCAGTCAAAATTTCTCTTGTTTCTAGCAAAATTTCAATACATCTAATAACAACAACAGCTAGGTTCTCACGGAACCTGCTTCTGTTTAATTCAGTGCTTACTTCATATAAAGTTTCAATTGTCATACCTGGTGTTTGGTTATCATTCAGCGAGTGGTTATGGTTTAGCACTTAGCTGACTATAGTCTTAGAACTGAAAACTTCACCCTATGCAACATTAGAACTAAAAACTTCACCCTATGCAACATTTGCGCAGGTACGTTTTTTTGCTGGTGCAAATTTTATGGAATCTGACATCACAGCTCAATAAATTCTCCCATGTCTGATATCTCATGCAAAAAAAACTCACGCATGTTTTAAAATTCAGAGTACTAACTTCTGTAAATATAGAGTACTAACTGAATGGGTCTGAGGGTGGCTTGAGTTGCTGGCATCTCCAACTGAACTTGAGATCTCAGAGGAATCATCCAAGCATAAAACTACCTCAACGTGTTAGGAGAGGCTTGGTGAAGTCACGAAGAAAATGAAGATCAAGTGGGGAAGGTCAGATCCGGGCCTCCATGCCTAGATCGAAGACTCCATCCTACTGTGCTTCCTCTTGATCTGGGGAGGGCGTTGGACCTCCATGGCCCTCGAGATGTGCAGTGGAGGAAAGAAACGGTGACGGCTGGATCCATGCGGTGGGGAGCGGATCCTTGTGGTGGAGGAGGTGGCGGCCATTGTGGGGGGCACCGGATGCGGGGAGAGGGGCATCGCTGTGGTGTAGAGGGAGAGGAGGGCGTCTGTGTGCGAGGGGGATGGTAGGGTAGCCGTGCGCTAGGAGTGGGTCCAGAGGGCGCGGCTGACGTATTGGAGGACGACCAAATGTTTGACGTATTGCTGACTGGCAGAATAAGGAACCTCTTCCTTCTTTTTAAGTAGTGTAGATGTAGATGTCCACCCTGCAGTATATTTGTGCGACAATACCTGCAAAAAGTGCAGGTGCTATAGATCGATCGGTGGCGTGGCAGGATAAAATTAGCCGGCCGGAAAATTCAACAGCGCATGGTGGGCCGACGAGCCACGGGAGAGTTTCGTTGCCCAAAAAATGCTCTACCCAGATCCACATCGCACGAGCCCACGACGGTCAACTAGCTAGCTACTGCTCTAAATCTCTAATCATGCCCATGCGCCATGCGGGATAATGCGGGATGACACCGATTGCCGCAATGCCCGCGCTATGTCTAGCAGTTAGTTGCGGCAAGCCGCGTGCTTCCACAAAGCAAGTTCCATCCCGCTTTGATCTTCCATGGTTAGCCGCAACCCGCCCCGCTTGCAACCTGGCTTTTTACGAAACAGTCAGTATTTTATTTGCAACGTCGCGGCGGTCGCAATCTTAGCGGTGCGATCACCGCGAAAACACGAAAGCAACATGCAGCTCTAATCTCCCGCCTAAAACACAAAGCATGACTATTTTAGAGACCTCTTACAACAGCGCCGAGCCCAGGTTCAAGGTCCTCACCTCTTTCCGTCGTTGGAACCACAAACAGAGGAGACGGGACCTGTCGATTTCTAGTCGGAGACGAAAAAGATGGGCAGATGGTGGCGGTTATGGTGAAACCCTAGATCACTGTCTTCTTCCTAGCGATGGAGGAAAGTGCTGGAGCATAACAATGTATGTACTTAGTGTCCTTCAAAACAATATTTGTACTACTTAGAGTAAGTGCCACGTCTATCGTTAGAATAATTTTTAACGATACTGGGCAACTATTCCAGTATCTTGTAAGAACCTTGCAAAAGGTTCAGGGACTTGGCCATATGAAGTATGTCGACCATAGTACTCCCCTCAACGATCAGATCTCACTATCTTTATTCTTTTATCATGTTGATTTTTAACTTCAGCTTTGAATATTTTAAATTTATCCAACGCTTCTGTTATTTCTTTGATTTGATAAACATAACCATATCGGGAGTAATCATTCGTGAATGTTATGAACGAATCATAGCTATCCACACTTTTCACAGGAAATAGTCCACATATATCGGTGTGAATTATTTCTAGTGTTGCAGTGCTTCGAGTTGCACCCTTTTTAATTTGTTTTACAAATTTTCCTTTAATGCAATCTATGCATTGTTCTATGTCTAAAAATTATAATGGAGGAATAATATCATTTTTAACAAGTCTTTTTATTCTCCCACTAGAAATATGGCATAAGCGATAATGCCATAATTTCAATGATTCATCAGTTTTTTTTTCTTTTTTTTTTCCGACGCGGATAATTGTTGATTCACTTTACACACAGATATTACTTTTTCACGCAAGGATAGTAAATAAAGCTCATCATGGACTAAAGCAACCCCCACATAAATATTATTACACCATATGACACACATGCCATATCCAAAATAACACTGATAATTGTCTTTATCCACACGTGATACACTAATCAAATTTCGGTGTAAAGAAGGAACAAATAAAACATC
Source organism: Lolium rigidum (assembly GCF_022539505.1). NCBI lineage: Eukaryota > Viridiplantae > Streptophyta > Magnoliopsida > Poales > Poaceae > Lolium > Lolium rigidum. Next base: position 69,317,010 of record NC_061511.1, read on the forward strand.
TTTAAGCAGAATGGTTAAGCCACCATCTAACTCCAAAAGGACGTCGCCAACAAGTTTAACTTCTGCTTGGACTCCATTCGCGACTTCAATGCATCTTTCGCTTCTTTGCGTAGTCCACGTCGAATGGAATCCATGTAAACAATTTGCAACATGTACAATTGCACCTGAGTCAATCCACCAAGTAGATTTCGAAAAATGTGTATACATGGATTCATTTACAAATGAAACTAAATTGTTACCTTTCTTTGCCATTAGTTCCTTTAGCCAACCAGGCCAATCTTTCTTGTAGTGTCTAGTATTCTTATAGTGAAGACACTGATCTTTGTTCACTCGGATTGGCTTGTTCTGGTACTGCTGCTGATGCTGCATTTGGCCTTTTCCATATGGCTTGGAAGGAGAGCCATTGTTGCTTTGTGTGATGTTCATTTTCTTGTTGTCCTTTACATAATTTAGAGAACCTCCATTCTTTGCTTTGAGCTTATCCCCCTCTTGCATACACATAGATATAGTCTTTTTTTATGTCCCACTTTTTAGGAGATATGTTTTAATTGACAACAAAATTGTCAAATTGTGAACAAGAAATGCAGGCTTCAGCTCCAGGTCATCATCCATGGGCTTCAGCTTTGCAGTCATGTTGCTCATCCTGAGGATGTGCTCCCTGATGCCATGTGCACCTCCAGTGTACTTCTCTGATACCGACTGCTTCAGCAACTGGGTTGCATATGTCTTCGAATAACCAGTGAACTGGCTCTTTATCTTTTCCAAGTACTCCCCACGGAAGCACACTCTGCAATTGAGCCCACGATGGCGTTCTCAATTGCGTCTTTATAAATGCCATGCATTTGTTATTGGTTGTCTGCCACTTTTGGTTCTCTAGGGTGTATCTCATCTCCACTAGAGCATGGTCCCTTTTCTTTTTCTACCATGCATCATCATCATCCTTGTCATCTCTGACAGGATCAACAGGTTTTGTGGGCTACGGTGTTTCAAGCACCTAGTCCACCTCAGCACATACGAAGGGGAAATCCACTTTCTTCCTCCACTCAGTGTAGTTGCCCCCTCTTAGGATGGGAACGTCCTTGATGCAGCTAATCAAGTAGTACCCTCCTGAAAACCACAGATTAGTGAGAATAGTACAATTGCATATTATAATCCAACGTTGGTCCGAATTAAGACATGCAACTGTTAACGCAAATAAAATTATATATCCGTTGGGCAGAAATGGAGATAAATGCACATATCGTTGCAACAAAAACATGATCATGCCATTAATAATGTTGATGATAAATTGGCAGAATCATAATTGTTTCAAAAATCGCTTTTATTCAACTTTTAAATTTTAGTCATTACTTTTGCATTTTTCAAATTTAAAATGCATCTTTAACTATTTGAAGTGGAAACTTTGAATTCAAACTTCAAACTTTAAAATTTTCAGAGGCATAAACTTTCACTTTTTAATTCCTGAACAAATATTTCGTTGGTCCTATTTATTCATAAAAAATCTAGACAAAAATTGGCCAAAAAACAGCCAAAAAATGCCTCTGGAAAATCAAAAAACATAAAAACTGAAAACTGTGCAGGGCCCAAAAACTCATTGCGCGACCCAGAGCCCACGCAAGCGAGAAAACTTTGCGCTCCACTCTGCGTGTCTCTTTGTGACCTGCTGGTCGCGGCCCACAGCCCGTGTAGTGACCCTGTATGCTGGCCGTGGATATAACATGTGCGAAGTACCAATCCGCAAATATCACATTCCTCAGAGTGGTACAACAGAAACATAGTTGGTCCAAACTTACTCACTTAATATTATTACAAGCCAAAAATGTACATCATAAGGGAGCTCCTCTTGGGTCCGCACAGGATAGCTCGGGAGTTCCAGTTGAACTCTACAAAGCCTACGAACTATAGGTAGAACTAGGCATAGAACCATTACTACTCGAGCAGCTTATTCTATATTGTTCGGTGCTGTCCGACTACTAATATTGTAACCTACTAGCTTATTCCTCCTTCTCCGCCTCGTCAGCTCCGTATTCTATCAGGTAGTCCACTCTTTCGAGGCCTCCCGAGAGATCTAGCTCCTCGTAGTGGATGTCCTCCGCACAGTATGCTTCCTCGGGAATCCCCTCAGTGCTGTTCTGGCAATCTAAGCATGGGATTTAAAGAGGGATGAGTACGAGCGTACTCAACAAGTTCATTATAGGAAAGAGGTGTTTTATGCACTAGCTACGGCCATGAACCAGAAAGTCTAAGGAAATGCATTTTTTGTAAACATTTCTTCAAAAGATTGCTTTTATTCTGAAGAGCTATGTCCGCCAGCCTTCACCGGTTGCTAGAACTTCATGGAGTTCCTTTCCAGCAGCGTTCGCAGTTCCAAACCCAGAACAGGGAGTGACAAGTCACAATTTGATACACTCTGCAGAGGTGTGTTAATGTACCCATAAGAGAACTTATCCTTGTTACCAGCCGAGTCTAGTTCTCATCCACACTTCCTTGATGTGAGGCCAGGTATAAGTCATAGCCAATCACTGGGCCTTCCCACGACCCCGCATACTCACCCTTTTGTGATCCACTGGCCTCGATCGACTCATTTAGCAATCCCTTGGGCCAGCCCGTTACAATCCATCATAGGTACATTCCGTAGTAGAAGCAATGAGCTTTGTCCCCCGGGGCTTCCTTCCTGCCTAAGCATGTACATGTTGGCCACCTATAGTTGTACCAGTTGGTATGCGAGAGGGAAAAGAACAGCTGACTACTCCGTCCCACTCCAAGTCTTATGGTAAACACGGGTATTACGGCGCAAGAATCACTGGGCGACATTTGTTGTTAATTCCTATGTGAATATAAACCCATTGCAATGGAACCTCCACCGGACGCATACCATGGTTCCATTGCCCACCACATAGTCATATTCATAATTGTAAAAGTAATATTTTCCTTTTCAATGCAGGAATGATACGAATAGTACTTTGCGAGTAATTTGATAAAAATACTCAAATGGCATGAGCAAGCGATAAACTTGCCTGAATACTGCAAGGTATTGCAGTTGGATGGTGTGGACTGACCCTTGTCCTCGGTTTCTAAAAGATAGCATCATTGTCCGATAGGGGCAATGGTTAAAGATCCAATTGATGCATGCTTTTGGTGTTTTTAGGTTGTTCCCCACAACTGGTGTTTTAATTTTATTCTTAGAGTTTTGGAATAAGAAATATTTAAATTTCCTCCTTAAGAGTAAAAATAATATCTTGGAATGTTTCCAAGAAGAGTTAAGTCCAATAATATTTATGGACTTGATTAATTATTAAAACATGAGGTTTATTTTAAATTCATTTTACTGTTATTTTATTCTTTGGATAAATTATTATCAATTTTCACTTTGGTTCATCTATTCAAACACGTATTTGTTTGGAATAGATAATAATTTTTTAAGTGGTTTTCTTTTTTTAGAGTTTTCTCTGATTTTTGGATTTAGGGCAAAGTTAAAAAAAAGGCTTGTGAAAAGACCATTTTGCCCCTGGGCCCACTGGCCAGACCGACCCACTGGTTAGGTTGGACCAACCCAACCGGCCTCATTCGTTCCCCTCCTCGCACACGACGAACCCTAACCCTAGCTCCCGCGACTCCCACGTCGCCTCCGCCATAGCCGGTCAATTCCGGCCGACTCCGGCAGCCTTGGCCCTCGCCATGGGGCGCAATCGACGCGCCTCTCGATGACGAAGCTTCTTGTCCGCGTCGATCTAGAAAAGGTGCCGCCTCCCGCTCGTCCTCGACCCCTACTGCGACTAGGTTGCGGTCGCCTCCGGTGATATATGTCGAGTAGATGCTCCAGGCCATCTTGGTGCTGCTCGGCGGCGCTGGTGGCTGTGCTGCTTGCGGTGGTGCTTGGCAAGGCTTGGCCTGGCCGTGGTTTGGCGCTGCCGTGGCCTGGTCCGTGCCGCCGTGGCCGCCATGGCTGCGTCCTCGTGCTCCTGCTCCTAGGTAAATGCTACTCCTCCCTCTCTCTTACTCCTCCTCGTCTTCTTCCTCTGGATGCACTGGCATCCCTCTCCTTGCCAGTGCACCTGCGTCTGCACTCCTGCTACTGCTGCTGTGCTCATGGCTATTCCATGTTGTTGCTAGGGCTGCTGCTGCTGTGCTGTTAGCCATGCCCTGTTGTTGCTAGGGTTGTTGCTGATGTGGTTGTGCTCATATCTATACTATATATGTTGTTGCTAAGTTGCTGCTGCTATGACTGTGCTCATGGCAATGCCATGATATTGTTGTGCTGTTGCTGTTGCTATTGTGCTCATGGCCATGCCATGTTGTTCTAGTTGCTACCATGTTGCTGCCCATCCTTATTCATCTTTGTGTAATTATCCTGGCTAACTGATGTTTGTGGAGCTCCTGTTATTCATTATTGTGCTATCCTTGAGTTGCTCAATGCAGTGGTGCATCAATTCTATTTGATGTGCTTCTGGATACAATTATAAAAGGTTATATATATGTTGTTTTATCTACTGCAGTTACTTGCAGTTGCTACTACTTTTGTTAGTGGCCTTGGATGATCCTGTGATCATCATATGCTTACTGAATTGTTATATACTTGTTTATATGATGTTGTTGCTTGTCTATGAAGCTTCTCACCAAGTATTGGTGGTTGCTGTTGCTTGTAAAAGCATGACTGTTGGCTGGTGATCTGTCTGATACATATGTATCATTTGTGTAGTCTTGCTGTTGATGCTTTTGCTTGTCAGTGAAGCTTTGCTTCCTAAATTCTGACAAAAGGAATGAACTGCTGATGCAGTGATAATTTCCTATCCTATTTATACAAGTTTGGATGGAAACCAACCATGGTTGGCACCTCCACTTGATGTTGAACTCTCTGGAGTAATGATATAAATGTTTGGCTGGCTTTTGTGTGTATGGCTAGGTAGTTGTTGTGACCCTAGCAGTGGATTTCTACTAGATAAGGTTGCTCCCTGGATGTGGATCAGCTCGGCTGATCCAAGCTTATCCCCTATTCTGCTTTATTTCTAACAGCCAAGTGGCTTTGCCACTTGGTGCAATGCAAATCTTTGTTTTTCTTGGTTGTGCAGGTTTGAAGCATCTCAAGATCATCAAGGTGTTCTTCATGATCAAGAAGATGAATAGTAGCTAGGGTTTTAGTTGTAGATACTTGTAATTTTCTTTTATTCATTTCTTTTCCTTTTATTTGATTTATTGTAATTATATAATGAATATTGTAATTGACAATGTATCATGTGTCGAAACCCTAAACCCTAAGTGGTGTCGAGAGAGAAACATGATCCCCCTTTGATGTGTTATGCAATAAAGTGCGAAATTTCCCCAGAATTTATGATGAGATGCACATCCCTTCCTAAATCTACCCCGCAATTGTCTGAAATCCTAGGATGTTACAGCCCGCTAGCAGCCTGCCCTGCTCGCTGATGCGTGTAGTTGACACGTCCGTTGGGAACCCCAAGAGGAAGGTGTGATGCGCACAGCGGCAAGTTTCCCTCAGTAAGAAACCAAGGTTTAATCGAACCAGTAGGAGTCAAGAAGCACGTTGAAGGTTGATGGCAGCGGGATGTAGTGCGGCGCAACACCAGAGATTCCGGCGCCAACGTGGAACCTGCACAACACAAACCAAGTACTTTGTCCCAACGAAACAGTGAGGTTGTCAATCTCACCGGCTTGCTCGTAACAAAGGATTAACCGTATTGTGTGGAAGATGATTGTTTGCAGAAAACAGTAAAACAAGTATTGTAATAGATTGTATTTCAGTAAAGAGAATTGGACCGGGGTCCACAGTTCACTAGAGGTGTCTCTCCCATAAGATAAAAGCATGTTGGGTGAACAAATTACAGTCGGGCAATTGACAAATAGAGAGGGCATAACAATGCACATACATGACATGATAAATATAGTGAGATTTAATTGGGCATTACGACAAAGTACATAGACCGCTATCCAACATGCATCTATGCCTAAAAAGTCCACCTTCAGGTTATCATCCGAACCCCCTCCAGTATTAAGTTGAAAACAACAGACAATTGCATTAAGTATTGCGCGTAATGTAATCAATAACTACATCCTTAGACATAGCATCAATGTTTTATCCCTAGTGGCAACAGTGACATCCATAATCTTAGAACTTTCTGTCACTGTCCCAGATTCACGGAGACATGAACCCACTATCGAGCATAAATACTCCCTCTTGGAGTTACTAGCATCAACTTGGCCAGAGCCTCTACTAATAACGGAGAGCATGCAAGATCATAAACAACACATAGACAATAACTTGATAATTAACATAACATAGTATTCTCTATCCATCGGATCCCGACAAACACAACATATAGAATTACAGATAGATGATCTTGATCATGTTAGGCAGCTCACAAGATCCAACAATGAAGCACAATGAGGAGAAGACAACCATCTAGCTACTGCTATGGACCCATAGTCCAGGGGTGAACTACTCACTCATCACTCCGGAGGCGACCATGGCGGCGTAGAGTCCTCCGGGAGATGAATCCCCTCTCCGGCAGGGTGCCGGAGGAGATCTCCAAAATCCCCCGAGATGGGATTGGCGGCGGCGGCGTCTCAGTAAGGTTTTCCGTATCGTGGCTCTCGGTACTGGGGGTTTCGCGACGGAGGCTATAAGTAGGCGGAAGGGCAGGTCAAGAGGCGGCACGAGGGGCCCACACTACAGGCCAGCGCGGCCAAGGGCCAGGCCGCGCCGCCCTGTAGTCTGGCCACCTCGTGGCCCCACTTCGTCTCCTCTTCGGTCTTCCGGAAGCTTCGTGGCAAAATAGGACCCCGGGCGTTGATTTCGTCCAATTCCGAGAATATTTCGTTACTAGGATTTCGAAACCAAAAACAGCAGAAAACGAGCAATCGGCACTTCGGCATCTTGTTAATAGGTTAGTTCCGTAAAATGCACGAATATGACATAAAGTGTGCATAAAACATGTAGATATCATCAATAATGTGGCATGGAACACAAGAAATTATCGATACGTCGGAGACGTATCAGCATCCCCAAGCTTAGTTACTGCTCGTCCCGAGCGAGGTAAAACGATAACAAAGATAATTTCTGGAGTGACATGCCATCATAACCTTGATCATACTATTTGTAAACATATGTAATGAATGCAGCGATCAAAACAATGTATATGACATGAGTAAACAAGTGAATCATAAAGCAAAGAATTTTCATGAATAGTACTTCAAGACAAGCATCAATAAGTCTTGCATAAGAGTTAACTCATAAAGCAATAATTCAAAGTAAAGGTATTGAAGCAACACATAAGAAGATTAAGTTTCAGCGGTTGCTTTCAACTTGTAACATGTATATCTCATGGATAATTGTCAACATAGAGTAATATAATAAGTGCAATATGCAAGTATGTAGGAATCAATGCACAGTTCACACAAGTGTTTGCTTCTTGAGGTGGAGAGAGATAGGTGAACTGACTCAACATAAAAGTAAAAAGAATGGTCCTTCAAAGAGGAAAGCATCGATTGCTATATTTGTGCTAGAGCTTTTATTTTGAAAACATGAAACAATTTTGTCAACGGTAGTAATAAAGCATATGAGTTATGTAAATTATATCTTACAAGTTGCAAGCCTCATGCATAGTATACTAATAGTGCTCGCACCTTGTCCTAATTAGCTTGGACTACCGGATCATCGCAATACACATGTTTTAACCAAGTGTCACAATGGGGTACCTCCATGCCGCCCGTACAAAGGTCTAAGGAGAAAGCTCGCATTTTGGACTTCTCGCTTTTGATTATTCTCAACTTAGACATCCATACCGGGACAACATGGACAACGAGATAATGGACTCCTCTTTAATGCATAAGCATGTGGCAACAATTATTATTCTCATATGAGATTGAGGATATATGTCCAAAACTCGAAACTTCCACCATGGATCATGGCTTTAGTTAGCGGCCCAATGTTCTTCTCTAACAATATGTATGCTCCAACCATAAGGTGGTAGATCGCTCTTACTTCAGACAAGACGAACATGCATAGCAACTCACATGATATTCAACAAAGAATAGTTGATGGCGTCCCCAGAAACATGGTTATCGCACAACAAGCAACTTAATAAGAGATAAAGTGCATAAGTACATATTCAATACCACAATAGTTTTTAAGCTATTTGTCCCATGAGCTATATATTGCAAAGGTGAATGATGGAATTTTAAAGGTAGTACTCAAGCAATTTACTTTGGAATGGCGGAGAAATACCATGTAGTAGGTAGGTATGGTGGACACAAATGGCATAGTGGTTGGCTAAAGGATTTTGGATGCATGAGAAGTATTCCCTCTCGATACAAGGTTTAGGCTAGCAAGGTTTATTTGAAACAAACACAAGGATGAAGCGGTGCAGCAAAAACTCACATAAAAGACATATTGTAAACATTATAAGACTCTACACCGTCTTCCTTGTTGTTCAAACTCAATACTAGAAATTATCTAGACCTTAGAGAGACCAAATATGCAAACCAAATTTAGCAAGCTCTAGGTGTTTCTTCATTAATGGGTGCAAAGTATATGATGCAAGAGCTTAAACATGAGCACAACAATTGCCAAGTATCAAATTATTCAAGACATTTTAGAATTACTACATGTAGCATTTTCCAATTCCAACCATATAACAATTTAACGAAGAAGAAACTTCGCCATGAATATTATGAGTAAAGCCTAAGGACATACTTGTCCATATGCAACAGCGGAGCGTGTCTCTCTCCCACACAATGAATGCTAGGATCCATTTTATTCAAACAAAAAACAAAAACAAACCGACGCTCCAAGCAAAGCACATAAGATGTGACGGAATAAAAATATAGTTTCAGGGGAGGAACCTGATAATGTTGTCGATGAAGAAGGGGATGCCTTGGGCATCCCCAAGCTTAGACGCTTGAGTCTTCTTAGAATATGCAGGGGTGAACCACCGGGGCATCCCCAAGCTTAGAGCTTTCACTCTCCTTGATCATATTGCATCATACTCCTCTCTTGATCCTTGAAAACTTCCTCCACACCAAACTCGAAACAACTCATTAGAGGGTTAGTGCACAATAAAAATTAACATGTTCAGAGGTGACACAACCATTCTTAACACTTCTGGACATTGCATAAAGCTACTTGGACATTAATGGATCAAAGAAATTCATCCAACATAGCAAAAGAGGCAATGCGAAATAAAAGGCAGAATCTGTCAAAACAGAACAGTTCGTAAAGACGAATTTTAAAATGGCACCAGACTTGCTCAAATGAAAATGCCAAAATTGAATGAAAGTTGCGTACATATCTGAGGATCACGCACGTAAATTGGCTTAATTGTCTGAGCTACCTACAGGGAGGCAGGTCGAAATTCGTGACAACAAAGAAATCTGAAACTGCACAGTAATCCAAATCTAGTATTGACTTTACTATCAAAGACTTTACTTGGCACAACAAAACACAAAACTAAGATAAGGAGAGGTTGCTACAGTAGTAAACAACTTCCAAGACACAAAATAAAAACCAAGTACTGTAGTAAAAACCATGGGTTGTCTCCCATAAGCGCTTTTCTTTAACGCCTTTCAGCTAGGCGCAGAAAGTGTAAATCAAGTAACATCAAGAGACGAAGCATCAACATCATAATTTATTCTAATAATAGAATCATAAGGCAACTTCAATCTCATTCTAGGGAAGTGTTCCATACCTTTCTTGAGAGGAAATTGATATTTAATATTACCTTCCTTCATATCAATATTAGCACCAACGGTTCGAAGAAAAGGTCTTCCCAATATAATGGGGCAAGATGCATTGCATTCAATATCCAAGACAACAAAATCAACGGGGACAAGGTTATTGTTAACCATAATATGAACATTATCAACTCTCCCCAAAGGTTTCTTTGTAGAATGATCAGCAAGATTAACATCCAAATAACAATTTTTCAGCGGTGGCAAGTCAAGCATATCATAGACTTTCTTAGGCATAACGGAAATACTTGCACCAAGATCACATAAAGCATTACAATCAAAATCATTGACCCTCATTTTAATGATGGGTTCCCAACCATCCTCTAGCTTTCTAGGAATAGAAATTTCAAGTTTTAGTTTCTCTTCTCGAGCTTTTATGAGAGCATTTGTAATATGTTTTGTGAAAGCCAAATTTATAGCACTAGCATTAGGACTTTTAGCAAGTTTTTGTAAGAACTTTATAACTTCAGAGATGTGGCAATCATCAAAACGTAACCACAGGAGC